>NC_059551.1:9403939-9706969 GCF_905220415.1 Colias croceus | reverse complement strand
CATTAAAACTTATAAAGCGGGCCGCGATCCAAATATCAAGCGATTTCCGAAGATTGGCTTTTTAGCGAACTTTTGGATGTTTGCCAAAGCATCAGGTAATAAAAACTTCGTGTTGGTAACCGCATGTTATGTAATGTGAGGTTCTTGTTAGCAAGGCACTTGTCAATATGAATTATGACTTATCGATGTTATGGGAAGTTTGAGTGTGAAGATTGAAAGTGTTTATTTCATATGGTAACAGGAGTAGGAATAGTTTTTGTTTATGTTCTTGAAGATTTTCTCAATGTTTTCTTGTTATGTTAGTTATGTTTAGGTATAAAAGAGAGTAGAGTTTATGTTTTAGATACAAATAGGGAGTTTATATAAAGCCTAGTCAAGTCGAAACGTTAGAATAAAATAAGGTACAAGTATTGAAACCATTTTGAGACGTATAAACAAATTTAATTTACAAATTATACGTCGCGTAAATTAAAGTAGTGTTTTTGAGCATATGCTTAGTGTCTACAGCTACTAACATTCAAGCGCTAATATGAAATATGCGAAGTAAGATACAGAATAGTTTTAGTATAAAAGATTTATGAACAGTTTATTAAACTACGGTATTAAGGCAGTGGGGATGAAGTTTGGCCAATATATTCATGCTCTTTACACTAGTAGTTAAGTTTAGAGTTAGTAAGTGGTGGATTTCCACTATTCAAAAGTAGGATTACTCCAAAGGATTATGGTGATGAGATCTTCCTTTTAAATCACATTATTATCCTGAAATATACGTAACTAGCTGAATTCCACGGTTTCACATGCATTGTTTCCCTGTTATTGGTCTTAGCGTGATGATATAATATAGTCTATAGTCGATAAATGGATTATCTAACAGTGAAATCATTTTTCAAATCGGACCCGTGGTTCCTGCGGTAGCGCGTACAAAAAAACTCTTGAGCTATAAAATATTAGTAATACAAATTCCTATTCTATTCTCAGAGTATTAAAGTATAAATTACCGTTTATCATTATTTCTATAGTATCCGATACAGAAGCTGAAAACACAGAATAATTCGGGCTCAAAAATCGCTTGGTACTTAACAATGAGACTCTTTCGCAAAGATACGTGTAATGAAAGAGAACCCGTAAAAATGAGTTAAAAGCAATTACTTCCTATTCGGGTATCTGCTAAAAAGGCAAGCTTCAAAGGAGATGGCAACAAAAGCCACGGGCGCAAACAGGAGACCTTTAAAATGCGTACTTTTTTCCCTACACTTCAATCGCTTTGAAACTTTTTTGCGTTTTAACAAATACCGGGTTGTGGACGAAATTTTGGCCAATTTTTATTTTATTTTGGGGATTGTTAAATTTTTATTTTCTGGAATGTTCTTTCCAGTTTGATGAACGTAGTTTTAATTTAAACTTGATTATTTTTATCCAAAACACTTTTTATACACGCATCACGCAGTCCAATTATATAAAACGCAGCAAAGCAAAATGACAAAACACATGTTCCATTAGATATTAACACATTATTTCACAAAAATCTGTTATTATTTAGAAAAATATACTATAATTATATTATATACGTAACAGTTCGTACTCATGAGCAATCACACCGAAAACAGTCTACTACATTTTGTTAAACTAGTTGTTCACAAAATAAGAGCATATTCAATTTGTTCAACTTCGTAAACCAGTCACGCGTGAGAGCTGTTGACACTCGAACCCTCACGATAAATTGGAATCCGATTTCTTTGAATGCTGAGGAAATAGTGCCTGACAGTTGAACGGAATGAATAGGCTTGTTATGGATCTGATGGAGGAAGGGGGTCAAAAACATAGAAGCGTTGAAGAAAAATATGGCCTGAGTTCCGCTTTTATTAATGACTAGCTGTGATCCACGGTTTTACCCGCAGTGTTCCGCTCCTGTCGGTCTTAGCGAGCTGATATATAACCTATAACCTTCCTCGATAAATGAGCTATCTAACACCGAAAGAATTTTTCAAATCGGACCAGAAGTTCCCGAGATTAGCGCGTTCAAACAAACAAACAGACACCCTCTTCAGCTTTATAACTCGTATTAGTATAGATAGTTCATTGAAGTTATGTGCGTTTAAAACATTGAGCGTGTGTTTTAATAAAAAAAAAATTGTAATCGTAAAAATTACTCGAAAGATGAAGAAAACGCAAGCACGAAATATTACCTATATTTCGAGTATAATGAGTTCTGTATGTTTTTTTTGTATGAGTAGGCATCTTAACACACATTAACCTATATTAATGATATAGATTATTACCACAGACTATAAATTTGATTCCCTAGAATGTTCTATCACTAATGAAAGTAATCAGTGATGCAAGGCAGAAGCAAAAATTATTATTTATCCATCGTCTCAAAAATTATGGACACCAAAAACAAATCTAAGAATATTGTAATCAACTTGAACTTGTCAAACAATAAAGTTCAAAATTGTTACACAGGGAAAACAGTAAAATTCTTCGAAGCATAATTAAGTTGAATATTGCGAAAATGTTTTCTTTGCGAAGCCTCAGTAGGTCAGCACCTAAGATGGTATTCTTTGAAGATATGAATTGAGAGCGCCCGCATTTAGTTATATTTCTAATTAATTTTCTGGAATTTTCTACACTTCAAAAGTTCAGGCGGTTACTATTACGAAACTGGTTATAACTGCCTACCTTACAATGTAATTACAATAAATATCCTGCCTGATCTGTATGCATGGCTAATATTTTTTTATCAATTAAACTCTATACACATTTTACATTTAGCAGGGGACCTAAGAAATGTGCGATGTAATATCGTTTATAATTTCTTAAGCCAATTCTGATGTACTTACTAGCTATACGCTATTTAGCAACTTTCCTTTGTTAACACTTTTGCTTTAGCCAATAGATAAAAGATTGCAAAAGAAAAATTTATTTGCCACCTTTATCTTACCAGAGCCTGTAAATCTTAAGCTATCTTCACACTTACCACAGATCGAACCAGCAGTTCAATCGTGAACCACACGTTGCAGACCAGCTCGATATAGAAGAAAGCGACATGGGGCTGGTCGTTCTCCTCCCAGAGGAAGGTGCCGTTGAGGGTAAAGTTCTCCATGTCGAAGGGTTCTGGCACCCGCAGGTCGGGGTGCGTCTTCAGGCAGAAACAGAGCACGGAGACGCAGATGAAGAACACTGATGCAGCTGATATCACCTGGAACAGGGTATTATATTAGTCGAAAGGTTATTTTGAGCAGCAAGTGCACTGTAGATTTTAAGTATGGCAGCGCAGTAGGGTTTGTGATCGTATTGGAATTTTTATATTAGCCGGATTCACATAGAAAGAGCGACCTCTCGATGCATTTTCGTCGCAAAGCTGCTTCGCTTAAATTTTAAAGTTAATAAATTTATAAACTAAAATTTGAAATGTACTAAAAGGAAATTTCTTTAAAAAAACACTTAATTTTGTATGGCGTAATGGTAATATATGTCTAGCCTAAATTCTTTCCTGAACCCTTGTCGTTGATACAAGTTCACTTTTCACTGGACAAACGCTCCAAGAAGTGTTCTCAACGCAAGTCAAGCCACTATTTCGCAGAATCCCGTCCGCAAGTTAGTCCGAGCCGCCCAAATATTTACCTCTAACGTTTGGAGAACGGAATTGTTGTTAAACTAAACATTATGAATATTATATTTTGCTAGCAATTTCCCGTTACAACCACCATTAGTAATTACTCGCTTATTTTCCGTATAGAAAATGTTTTTAGCCGAGATGCTTGCAGGAAATGGCAGTGCGTGTTATTTCCTTATTGTTTGTTTTATGTGACCGCGATTTGTTTTGTTCACTAATATTTTTTTTTTTTATTTCAGAAGGAATTGGGTATTCTACTGTTAAGTCTACACTACATAGTATAAACCAAAGTCGAATATATTGAATTTGAATTTATGATTTATAAGGTTTTAGACACAAGCGAACGAAGCCGCAGGCGGAAAGCTAGTCTCTACATATAAGAATGAATGCCTATTTCCGGCTGTTAAGAATAGAACAGTCAGTTAAAAAAGAATTAATTCATATAGACAGGTTCATGAGTAAGGCAAAGACACGTGGGTGTGAATATCGCCTCTGTATATCTAAAAATATTCTCTATTACAGTTTAAATAAACACACACAAAGATCGACAAAAGCTTATAAATTTCAATGATCATTTAAAATTATTGAATGAACTCTCGTTTAAATAAAACGTGATATTTCAGCAAAACTGCGTTTAAATATACCTGAGTTTAAACCGCTTTCATATATTTAAGTAACAAATTCAATGGAAACGTTGGCTTTTAAGAAAAATCGGCTTTCGCGAATAAGAAGCGTCATAAATCGTTGTATTATGGACATGGCAGGTCACATTTTTAAAGGTTTGTTACAAGTTATAAGCTTCCTACTTTTTAAATTATTTTTAGTTAAATAAGTGTACAATTATGTGTAAGTATCAATGTTTTTTCAATAAATGGCAATTAAGATCACAATCGTTTTTATTTCATTATCCCAAACTTGTGTGTGATCCGTGTACTTTCAAAATTATTTTTGTAACGTTCTCTCTATGAATTTCGATAAAATATGGGTGGAAACTTGAAATTGTAATAATATTATTAGACATATTGTGTTAAGGATAGTTTTTAAAACTTTAATTTCCGTGGAAGACCATGAAAGCATAACGGACCTACATTCTTTAGTAAGTACAATATTAACAAAGACGTCAGAAAAGACGACATATTTGTATAATATTTTAACGCTACATCTTAAAAATTGCACCACGTAAATGTGAATTTTTCGTGCCATTATAGCGTATATCCATTCACCGTTTGTTTCTATTGTCTTTTAACAAAACAAGCTGAGGGTTCGGAGTCACGATAATCCGCTCATCGTGAGAGCATTAAAACCTTCTGAGTGACTTGCTTTGCGGTTTTATAGTTATTTTATAGTTATCTAGTAAAGGTTGAAGTTTTATTGATGTTTTAATCGTAGTTATAAATACACTATGAATCGTGAACAATGGTTTAATGTATTTGAGAGGTTTCAATTTGAAATTTGAAACATTCATCTTTTGGATCTATCTATACTAATACTAATATACTAATCTACACTAATATTATAAAGAGGAAAACTTTGTTTGTTTGTTTGATTGTAACGAATAGGCTCATAAACTACTGGACCGATTTTAAAAATTCTTTCACCATTCGAAAGCTACATTATCCACGAGTAATATAGGCTAGGTTTTATCCCGGAAATCCCACGGGAACGGGAACTATGCGGGTTTTTCTTTGAAAACGCGGGCGAAACCGCAGGCGGAAAACTAGTAATATATTATAAAGTTGTAGTGAGTGAGTTTGTTTGAACGCGCTTATCTCAGAAACTACTGGCCCGATTTGAAAAGTTCTTTTTAGGTGTTAGATAGTCCATCGAGGAAGGCTATAGGCGATATAATATAATCACGCTAAGATCAACAGAAGCGGAGCAATGTGGGTGAAACAGCTAGTATAATATAATCCAGATGGTTTCTTAAACTCGAAACAACAAAAGAATGAGATTTATATGTATATATAGCACACCACTTAATTATTTGTATATAAACTTTTAACGTTTCTTAAAGTATCCAACTAACATAAACATACAGGGAAACGAAAAACATATTAAACATAAACAATCTTAATCAAATATCTTATACTAGCTGTGCCGCGCGGTTTCACCCGCATTGCTCCGTTCCTGTTGGTCTTAGTGTGATGATATACCTATAACCTATAGCCTTCCTCGATAAATGTGCTATCTAACACCGAAACAATTTTTCAAATCGGACCAGTAATTCCTGAGATTAGCTCATTCAAACAAACAAACTCTTTAGCTTTATAATATAAGTATAGATTAGAAGTTAAAATTAGCCTCTTAATTGAACAGAATTATAAACATTAAATTCGCGAGGTAAATAAAATATTTCTATGTTTACTTAATGGGCTGAAACGTAATTTGTTTAGTAAGTACATAATAAGTTTAATGGGAAGGAAAATAATAATGAGCGTATCGTTCAATCAGTAATGTAATTATGGAGTTTAACTAGACTGAAAGAATTTATTTTAATAATCTTAATATATATAAATCTCGTGTCACAATGTTTGTCCTCAATGGACTCTTAAACCACTTAACCGATTATAATAAAATTCGCACACAATGTGCAGTTGGATAACTTGAGAGATAGGATAGTTTAAATCTCAAATCGTTTTAGAGAAAGCGGGCGAAGCCGCGGGCGGTAAGCTAGTATTTTTATAGTCATTTACAATGATATTGGATAAATTACGTTATGAAACACTTTTTCGTCTCCTATTTAAAATATACTTTGACATTTAAAAAGCTACTTTACCGCATTACATCCATACTAATATTATAAATGCGAAAGTAACTCTGTCTGTCTGTCTGTTACTCAATCACGCCTAAACTACTGAACCAATTTGCATGAAATTTGGCATGGAGATATTTTGATACCTGAGAAAGGACATAGGCTACCTTTTATTGCGAAAAATGTACCGCGGGCGAAGCCGGGGCGGACCACTAGTAGACTATATATTTAATTTTATTTATTAATTCTAGGCTTGTATGAATAAAAATACATTGAAACATTTATATTTAAATATTGCATACATCTAAATGGATTTAAATGTATGCTACCATTACATTATTCTCCTTTGTAAAAATGACAAAGGATGAGTTAAATTGCAGTAACGTCGTTTGTTTTTATTAAATGGTGTGTAATTTACATACAGTTACATTTAATGTTTTTTTTTTCATATTACAAGGACTTGATTTTGTTTTGAAGAAAATGCACCCGCACACAAATATACCGTATAAAAATGAATTCATATTTCCCTTTGGTCACGGTATCACGCGTGTACAGCTGGACCGATTTTGATTTTCTTATCGCTAACGATAGAATGAAGAGAGATTTTTCTAATGATATGAAAGATAAACTAAAGAAATTTGCCTTAAAAATAAGAAAAATTAACATTGATTTAAATTTAACCTTTTTGTCAGTTCATGCAAAAACCTTGCAAAAACAGATAATGTCTGTGGGTTAACTAGTTGGTAATAAATATGGATAGATTATTATCATCAGCCCATTGCAATACAGACCTCCCATGAGGTTGCTGGTCATAATTCACAATGCCTGCTTTATTGGTGCCACGATTATTGGTAGCTATGTCACATGCCACCAGAACTTTTGGTTTTACGACAAGCGGATCTCATTTGCATATTTTACTTCGCTAAAATGTAATGTAAACAAAATTGAACAATTCAATTTAAAATTAAAATAGACTAGTCAAACTCTTAATCTAGAGTTAGTTAGGTTAGAACTTAGAAGTCTTAATCTCTGGACTACCGCTCTAAATATTTACATTTTAAGAACACACAAAACAAGAAATAAATTGTAGAAATAATGCGTATAACAATATTATGTAGGTACTACGAATATTCAAGATTTAAAACACTATTAAAAAAACTGTATGTAATAACTACGAAAATATTCAATATTTAAAAAGATTCAAAATCATCTTAGCATATATTAACAAAAACCAGTGAATAAATAGATCCCTAAGCCATTAATCATTCCCTTTCGTAACTTTTAGAACCTTCCGATTCATAAAAATAAGTACCATGACGCGCTGAATTTTGAACGGGGTTAAAATGTATCGTGGATCCTTTAACCCTTACTGAAAATAAATTTTCGCACATATTGACTTTACAGACATTCTTGAGTATTTTTCATATTCATTGACCTTTTTAGATCAATGGTTATTCGACTGAAAGGTTCTGGGTTTGATGGAAAGTAACAAAGGTAAGACGGAGTGGTTATCTCAGATGTTGTTGGTATTTTTGACAAAAATCTAGTGAAAATGAAGACGAATTTTAATTCTTTAGTTTTAATTCTGTATATTGACAAGTATAAACTTATATGTCTTGATCATATCTGCAAGTATATATACAACTTTCTAAATTCTAGAAGTTTCTCTCGTCAAAATAGAAGAAGGAATAACAGCATTTCATACGTAAGACAGGAACAAGGAATTCTTATGTTCGTGGACTGAAATTTAAGGGACAAAATATGTTAAAAAAGTTGAAAAGCATACGAATGAGAAATGCATCGTAGTCGACTGAATGAAAATTATAATACCTATATTCTATTTTTCTTTATCACCGTAAAAATACCCTAGAAACGTTTAGCAATGTTTTCAACCATCATAATTTACCCAAATATTAAATTTTGTTATAAACACGAGATTTTATCATCTCCGATCCATTTTAGTATTATTTAGAGACCCCTTAAATAAAAATCCAAATTCTCTAAGTCATGTTCACCCTAAAGGTCGTGTTTCCTTTGATGTTATTATTTTGTGACATGAAAAGAACATTATTTTCATCCTTTATCAAGGTCTTATTTTCCTTTTATTACTGCGTCAAGTGTGAATTCGTCGCAAATAATGGAAAAACTACGAGGAAATGGTAAAGCAATATTATTTGTGAATACTTATGTATCTTGTTATTCAAGTATATATTATAAAAAATATATTAATAAAAAATAAAAAAATAATAATAATAAAAAAGTATATCACAAAAAGTAGTACTCCGGTTCTTTCTATAGAATAAAGATGATAATTTATTGGACTGTTTTATATAAAACTAGCGGTCCGCTCCGGCTTCGCCCGTGGTACATACTTAGCAATGAAAGGTAGCCTATGTTTTTTCTCAGGGTGTAAAGATTGTCTGTGCCAAATTTCACCAAAATCAGTTGAGAGGTTTAAGCGGGAAAGCATAACAGACAGACAGAGTTACTTTCGCATTTATAATATTAAGTAGGGATGTATGTTTTATCGTCAAATTGAATTTTTCATGTTTAGATATAGATGTATGGATCATTTAATTTGTCTACATTTCCCTTAAAGCATTAAACTTTTCCTTTACAATCATTTACGTGATTCTTATTTCAACTCTTCACTAATAAATAATTTATCATCATCTTCGTGTCACACATTTTGCAGAATTTTACCAGGGAAACAATAAAATTATTTTCAAACTATTACTAAAAACAGATATTAAACACAAAAATTATTCATTGCATTTCTTCATTTTAATAAATATCCATACTGCAATCCTGTCGAAAACCATTCCAAAGTTTTCTCTCATGATTTCTCTCAGGTACCAAATGTTCAGTGTCTTTCTAGCCCGAGTATTTCATTTGAGACATTTAATCTACGTGTAGTCTTTTGGGAGTTTTGGACAGTCCATGCTGGCTCAAACAGCTAATAAGAAATTCCTGTAGGTCACGAAAATGAGACGGATCGCATTTACAAACAACTTCTTTATGTCTTACCTTACCTTACATGGAACAATGTCGTGGGTGATGATGGTCGCCATTTTTATTCTACCATAAGTACATATATGAAGTATATTCTTTAAACTTGAGTTTAACTAAAAAAAAGAGCGTGTGTGCCGAGCAAACGTGTCAAACGTGAAACTTCTTCGATAAGATTCAAATATACCAAAATCGTCGCCTTACTCCATGACGTAACGGTATTGCCATGATGCGACATTGAAGTTTTATTCTCAACGTAGGTACCTAAACAAGTTTCACTTTAAAATTAAAATCACATACAAACATATTATGAACTTAGGATACGACTTGTATGACTAAAGAAGAAGATAATATAATAATATTCTCCTGGTGAAAACAGTAGCTCAAGATACCTACCGATTGTACATTAACTATATCCAACAAAGGATGGAATTAATTAATCATTTTTGCACAAAAGTTACATCAACTCAAAGACAATTTTCTCCTTCAAATTTTTATGATATTATTTTGTCGCTGGATTAACATAATACCGGTTTTATAACGATCATTTTTCAAAAGAAATTTTTTGATTAATTTGCTTTTCACTTTTCGGTTTCGACAATTCCTTTTTGCTGTAATGTTTTTGTTCTAAATTGATATTTTCATTAATTTTATTGTATTTGTAATACTTTTCCTTGTTATTTGTTTGTGTAATGAAATAAGATAAATGATTGAGTCCAATTTTCATTTATGTTCTAATAATTCTTCATTTCCCAGTTAATTTATATTTCCAAGTTAATTTATATTTCCAAGTTCATTTTTTTAATATGCTTTTCTGACATTCAAATATTATTGTTCATTATAGTTTTTATAAGGCGGAAGTTTTTCCGAGTCAGAAAAAAATATTAAATTATCTATATTCGAATTATTTAGTAACCTATAATGCTACACTTTTAAAAAAAGTCTTGTAACAACATGGTTATAAAAAATTAAGTTGATCCATAACATTAAATTAACATTAAATTAAAGAAAGTTTTTCTTCGAAATTGAACATTTTAGTATAAATAATTATGTCCCTAATACGATATATCATCAGTACTTATATCTAAGAATATTTATGAAAAACATTTTAACAGATCAATATTATTCTACAGCCCAGACTCCTTGAGCAATTTACAAAGAACGTAGTCACGTTTAGATTCAGGCGACAGATGTTTTCATTGTGTCCAATAATAATTAATGGAAGAAGAAATAGTCGTCTTGAAGTTCACTTGAAAGGGATTCACAGTAATGTTTTATAATACTAGGTTTGCTACGCGACTTCGTTCGTCTACGCTCCTGTTGTAGTAGTGTGATGTTATTTATCATATACACTTTTCGTTATAATAGGTTGTCTTAACTAATATTGTAAAGCTGAAGAGTTTCTTTGTTTGCTTGCTTGAACGCGCTTATATCAGGAACCACGGGTCCGATTTTAAAAATTATTTCACCGATAGATAGTAATTAATCGAGGAAGGCTAAGACCAATAGGAGCGGAGCAATGCGGGTAAAACCGCGAGGCACAGCTAGTTAGGTATATATTTCATACAATTCACACTACAGCAATAATACATTTTTATCGCTTATGATAAACAATTATTAAAATAGAAAAAATAACACAGGAGTCACTTAGTTAACTGTGCCAGTATACATTTTTTAAAGTTTATATTGCAATAAAATTCAAAAAATTGTAAAAAGGATCGTAGTTTTATCGGCAGTAATATAACGATCATGACAAATAGTGTAGATATTGGACCGTATAAACAATTTGT
Organism: Colias croceus; assembly: GCF_905220415.1. Classification (NCBI taxonomy): domain Eukaryota; kingdom Metazoa; phylum Arthropoda; class Insecta; order Lepidoptera; family Pieridae; genus Colias; species Colias croceus. The sequence goes on along the minus strand of NC_059551.1, from coordinate 9,695,802 downwards.
TCACGTCACAAAGTTCTTCTTTGTTACCTGTAAAATGTATTTTTAGCAAATTGATACATTTTATTACGTAGGATGAAAAAGAGAATCTTTAATAATATAGTAACATGTCGTATAAATAATTATAATAACATCGATATCTTAAAATAAATATTCATTTCTTTTACTCGTACCTAATTATAAGAACGTTCTTTGATTTTTTTTCAATATAAATACTAGGTAACTTTTTATACTCGTATATAAAATGCCTATAATAACAAGCTCATTTTAGTCAGGATATTAATTTGCTAATTTCAGCTAATATCTAACGAAAAATAGATTTATCCAATCTCCGATTTTATTCACTACCCTTACATGTGACGCAAAATATAAGAATGGGCCCTTAACTTTTTCAATAAATTTGTGATGCGAAATTGCACCTTATAAAATAACAACCAATTCTCTTTATTTATATTAATAACTAGCTTCCGCCCGCGACTCCGTCCGCGCGGATGTCGGTCTTCGCGTGGATGGTTATTTCTGCATTTTGAGTACCTCTGTCAATAACATCTTATAAATATCTATTGGACCCAATTCCCAAATAGGGCTAGGCCTATAATAATACGCAACGTGTGTTCGCGGTTCTACGGAACAACGTCTATGGATAAAACTGAAAAATTAAGATTAATTTTTTTCTACGTATTTTTCCAGGATAAAAAGTATCCTATTTTACGCCCAGGATAATAAGGTATAATTATACCAAGTTTCATCGAAATCGAACCGCTAGTTTTCACGTGATGCCTTCACATACAGACAGACAGACAGACAGAAAGACAAAAATTTTTTTAATCACATATTTGGGTTTGGTATCGATCCAGTAACACCCCCTGCTATTTATTTTTTCAATATTTTCAATGTACAGAATTGACCCTTCTACAGATTTATTATATGTATAGATAGTCTGGAAGAGAGCGCTATCTAGCGATAAGACTGCCATTTGTACATACTTAATGTTTGTCTTCTGTGTTTTATAGTATTTTCTTGTTTGATTTATCGCGAGTATTATACATTTGAATTTGCGAAACATCGGGATATTAATATAATTAATTTATCGCGCTTAAAATCCGTAAAAAAACTTTAATTTCTTCTGTGTTTTAAGTTAATTTTATGTGTGGACAATGAAGGATAATCTATCTAGCTACCTATATACCACCAGACCTCTTCAATACAAAAATATCATTAAATATAATAAGCAACAGCCCAATTTAGGTTTATAGCGCTTGAGATTTAAGATACGCTCGAAGGACCAAAAGTTAATCAAGACCGCTTTGAGTGACTCAAATTGCTCCACACTTAATACTAAGAGCACTCAATCTTTAGTAAAGCCACGACAGATATCTTATCTCGGAAAGGCGAATTACTTGAACTATTCTATACGGTAATTAAGGATATCTTAGGTCTAAAGGTCAACGTGGAATCGCATTATTATAGATTATAAGATTTTTTAGGGAGAATTTCATAAAAATCGTTGTATGAAAATGAAGATCCGAATTGGATATATTTTGTGGAATATCTTATTAAGTGAAATTAAAAACCGTCTGGATATATGAAGTATTATTGAATCAGAATTAACTTGGATAAAGAAGCTCGCTATTGCTTAGGTATATTAACATGTTGCAAAAGATTTTGGAGAAAAAAGATGCATATTATTATATAACTTATTTATTTATGTAATATATAAGTAGTTGTTAAGTGTGTGTAAAATGTGGCAATAAATATTTTTTCTTTCTTTCTTAAATATTGACGAGTTTTATACAAACATAGTTAAGGGGCGAATTTCAAATATTTTAATGTGTCACTGCTCATGGAGACAAAGTTATATATATTATATTCTTATGCATTGATAAAGCAGTCAGCCAATTCTTACCTTTTTATTACCAGTAAACAATTACTTACCGTCTACAAAGTATAAAATTAATTCATCTAGTCTTTATCAAAGTCACATCCACGAGGATCCGTAACAATGCACAATATACCATTATCTATAACTTGAACAAAGTTGTAAACACGACAAATATCTAGTAGAATTGTAATGACTTTCCTTTCAAAGGCTGTGGCTTCTATATGAGTTGGAGTTTAATAAAAAACTCTGGCAAAGTGCAATCCTGCGCCTGTGCTCTTATTTCCGAGTAAGTTAACCGAGTTATTGGAAATTGGATTTTATGCTATTGAAATCAGGTTCGAACTTCGGAAATAGTTTGTTACACGACGTTCCAGGCTGCAGCATTACATTAGTTCAGTTATCTTATATATAAAAATGAATCGCAAAATGTGTTGGTAAGCGCATAACTCGAGAACGGCTGAACCGATTTCGATAAAAAATTTTTTATTATATTTCTTGAAGTACGAGGATGGATTTTATGTAGAGAAAACGTAAACATGTACCACGGGCGAAGCCGGGGCGGACCGCTAGTCTATACTATAAAAATGAATCGCAAAATGTGTTGGTAAGCGCATAACTCGAGAACGGCTGAACCGATTTCGTTAATTCTTTTTTTATAATATTCCTTGAAGTACGAGGATGGTTCTTATGGAGAGAAAACGCAAACATGTACCACGGGCGAAGCCGGTGCGGACCGCTAGTAGTTAAATAGAAAAACCATAGCACCAGGTACGTTGTTAAATTATTTATATCTGATTTCTTAATGATATTTTCTTGATTATATTCAATGTCTATAATATATTTTGTAACAAGGCTGCTAAGTATTTAATTTTAATCCGAATGCTTGCACTGTTTAAATTTTTTTTGTTATACCTACAATAAGAAATAATATTTTAGCTTAATAATGGCAAACAATATAATAAAGGAATACTTAACTAGAAAACTAGTAAAGTGTTAGTTACACTATTTACACGTAGAAACCTAATCCACACCCACAGACGATACCAACTCCACATGATTTAACGGAACATATAAAAAAGTTTGACAGTCGTTAACGATTCTTTAAGTATCAAAATAAACACTAAAAAAGGTCAAAATAGCCTTACGTGATGCTGGATTAGTGCCTAAGGATATAGCAAAAAGGTAATCGCAATAAAAATTGAGATCTCGTACATTTTATGTAGTACTAGCTGCGCTTCGCGGTTTCACCCTCGTGGCTACGCTCCTGTCGGTCTTAGTGTAATAATATACTATAGCATTTATAGCCTATAGCCTTCCTCGATAAATGGGCTATCTAACACCGATATAATTTTTCAAATCTGACCAGTAGTTCCTGAGATAAGCGCCTTAAAACTAACAAACAAACTCTTCAGCTTTATAATATTAGTATAGATATACATTCTGTTACTGAAATACAACTGCTTTTGTACGTTAGATTATGTCACAAATTGAACTAAATGTTATTTATCCTTTGAGGTAAAACTTCAAGAGATTATCTCATACAACGATTCGACGAATAAACTTTTAACCTTTAACATTTCCTCTAGATATATTAACGGTAAGTAACAGTTGTGTTTCATTCGCATTAAATGTTTGGAACTAGAATGAGCCATTTCTGTGAATTTGATTTTAGACGCATAATTTGTGTATAACCCTTGTACTAACGTGTTCTATTGCTCTATTAAAATCTCTATGGAAATTAACCACCTACCAAAAAATCGACTAGAAAATCTATTATTTCATTTCAAATACGTTTGTTCTAAAATTGTATATTAGAACTAAAATTTTTTCTCAACAAACAAAAGCTCAATTTTAGTTTTTGCACTTCAATCAAAAACACGTTAAAAATATTATTCTATCTCTATTCTATGCAGTTCGAATCCTATCAATAATAATAAACGAGTGCAAATCGCTTTGATTTGTGGAGCTTAAAATGCAGATTTATTTTATTTCATTGGACGTTGAATCTAAGGTATTGGAAGCTTAAATTCATTTTAGATTGAAAATTTTATTTGAATTTTACACGAGACAGATCACCTGTGAAATTCGATAATCTTCATTGCTCTATTATGTTGAATTTTACACGGGTATATTAAATTCTTGTTCAGTGAAATGAGATTTTAATGAGAATAAAAACTATCCGAATTTTAGCAAAATTTATTTAACGTATTTTTCAATCCATGTCGAACAATTTACAGCGAGCTTGCGGTTAAGAGCAGACTCTTGTGTTCTTAAATGTATTATTAAAGTTTAAAAATTTGTAAAAAAAATGATAAAATGCATAATATAATAATGTTTAGGCGACCTACACGGATTACTGGTGGCCTCTCGGCTCAGGCGTCGCCCTGGCACGGCAAAAACGCGGGTTCGAATCCCGCCTCGTTAGCTAATCTATTCTACAATTTATTATTATTATTTGTTTTTGTTATAAATCTATCAAGCTATTTTACGCCTTTAAATTTCTATTACCTTTGCAGACGGTGAACTAGATGGCTCGTCGAACAGCGCCCAGACCTTCGGCTTGATCCTCTGCCATATCCCCAGTTCACCAGAGTGATACGCCTCCTCATAGCCGAAGAGCCTCGCAATTTCCTCCTCTGAGGGCTTCTCACTGTCGATGTCCAGTTTGTCCAGGATCGCCAGGGTATTCTGAAATATATAACCGTTAATTGGTTATTTTAGGAGAGTATGCATAATTTTTACGGTGTATTTATATACGTAATAGTTTATTAGCATATATTTTATAGTTTGTGATTCTTATTTCCTACCTTTTTTCTTACTATTTTAAATAATGTTTGTGGTCTTTTTGAATAACATGAATTTGTTTTATATTGAAGGCAAGCATGACCGTTATGTTCTTTGTAAAAATAAAATTTTAAGATTATTAACACGCTTTTATTACCTTCATCTAACTGTCTGCATGTAACCGACTCATTTAGACGAAGAGATATAATTTAAATTTTACAGTATCAAGGACCAACACAATAATTTCATTAATATCTTATTTATAGCGTGTTTTTTTTTTGTTTTTTAAACTATATTCATTTTTTTTGTTTATTTATTTAAGCAGAAGGGATGGCAGTTTCTATTTCTAACGATTATTTGCATTGCAGTACACGTATCGTGATACATTTGACAAATCTGCATTGTAATGGGAAAACCAAAGGCATATAGGATCGAGGTACGTGGGTAGAGAACTCTGAAATACTTAAGAGGCACTGCGTAGAAAGATATTTTATTTACAAAGACTAATTTATTATAATTTAATTTAGACGATGTCACCATCCTTCTTACTATCTGAAAATAGCTTTCTGTTCATTTCTTGTGACACTAAAACCCAACAGATTACGATGTATTTTCCTATTCTTACATGTGTTTCTAAATGAGCTGAACAAACACACGTATAGATTGAAATAGGGGGTGGAAATGTCATAGGAAGGAAGATATCATGTCTATAGAGTCACGAACAGCTAAATAATCAATAATTATTACCCCCGATATAATTTCATTTTTATAAATTTTAGCTTTCCGCCCGCGACTTCGCCAGCTTTGTTTAAGACCTTATAATTTATATACTAAAACCTTCCTCTTAAATCACTCTATATATAAAAAAACCACATCAAAATCTGTTGCTTAGTATTAAAGAATTAAGCATACATAGAGAAATAGGGACAGAGAAAGCGACTTTGTTTTATACTATGACGTAGTGATTAGTCGCCAAAACCCTAATTTATTAATAAAATTATCTCCAATGTAACATGATAATATTATCACATCTGTTTACCCGGCTGCGTTAGAAGCCTTTCAATCATCAGCGAGCGATGGAGCGGAATTAATTCGCTTGTTGTGAATTTGTCAAACGAATTTTGAACAGAATTTACAAAATTTCATCTCGGAAAGAGCGAAGTTGGTGCTTCTCATGTTTTGTTTTCATATAATTTGCTGTATGTAATTGATATTATTTGAACTCATGTGAAATTGTGTTAATGGGGGATTACTCGAAAATTTGTAAGCGAATTTTGTAATTTTTGATGTATTTGTTATGTTTTACCATCGTTGTTGTATCATATTGTTTATTTTATTTGTGTTTTATTTAATGTTTAGAGTAAAATATTTTATTTGTAGTAGCCTCTTGATTAAACGTCGTTTGATTAAGAGCCTAGGCTATTAATGAATCCACGGTTTTAACCAGATAACATTTATACGATGATAACATTATAATTTAAACCAATCTTACTCACATTATTACACAAGTAACACGTAGTAAAACAATGATTTCAATATATTATGATTGAGTACATCTGTAGTATAAATTAGTACTTATTTATAACATAGCTGAAGTCAACCCTTTGACTGGTGGCGCATAAAATCTAACTTTATGGAGTCGTAAATTGCCCGCTAGCTGGGATCAGTTCCATGCCTATGATTGAAGTGGTACAAATATAGGAATACGCGATTGTTACTATCCTACTTAACTTATTTTCTACTCATCCGTAATGCGATGTAAAATGCGGAAGTTTCTTGATTAGTTACACGTCGCAATGGAGCGAATTTATGATGTGATTTTTGCGACTGGAGACAATTAGGAGGCTAGAGAGTACTTTTTACTGCGGCCAAACATCTCATTCAAATAAAAGAATCCATTGACAGTGCAGGCGAAGCTGCGGGAGGAAAGCCAGTCATATTTTCTGTGTAAAAATGGATATTGTATGTATATAATATTATGTTTGTTACGCTCCGCTGTCCGCTTACACAAAAGCGGCTGATCAGATGTGTGTAAAATTTGGTAGGTAAAGAGATTAAAGTATGGAAATTTATAACACTAAGCATTGATATCAAAGCATTCATTTTAATTCAAATCTTGGACCAAACAACGCCCGAAGCAACAGATGGTACAAGAAAAGTTCAGCGAATAAGTATAAATTATTTTTTGTGCCCGGATTACAATCTCGGCATTTATTAACCTCCGAATAAAGTTAATTTCTTAGAAATTTATTTGTTTTTCATTTTAATCTGCCGAGAGCGGAGTTACAACAATATCTGAGTAATTGAACCGAATAATAATTGAGACTAGATTAAAACATTATTATAGTTAGTGAATGTTTCTAAGAATATTACATTATTAATTTTATAAAATGGTACAGTGCTGTCATCCTTGGAATAGAATATTTCGAGGAAATTTTTAACAATGTTGAACGTTTTAGTGGATCAATTTTACGATTTAAGCGCGTCACACACGTTGAAGATACTATAATAGACCTCTGTAGAACCGCCATCCAGTTACAAATGACCCAAAATTTTGTGTCAGTGTTTCGGGTCATTTAAACAGGATGGCGGTTCTACAGGGGTCGTACGCAATGACAAAAAGAAAAATGATGGTCAGAACGCTGATACCGGATACCATAAGATACTGTAATATTTTATATTATAGAATCTTAACATAAAATATTATAGTATCTTCACCGTGGTCCGTGTATGTCGCGCTTTAGGATTATATAATGACGAACATACTAGTACAAAAGATGCTTGTTTTTAAATACAAGAAAGTAACTCTGTAACTGTGCACAATGATGCTTAATATATAGGTACATAGAGATAATATACATAAAAAATTTGCATTGAACATTATATTTTTAGCCTCTAAGTTTGTATAATACGCACGTATGTGTATAATAAAGTTGAAGAAGATATTTATCAGTGTTCTTTAAGTTTCCAGTGCTAAAGATGTGCTTAGTAACTTACTAAGTAAGTAAAGTAATTACTTAGATGATGTGAAAGTTTTTGTTATATTGAAATAATTATGTTCTATTTGTGTTTGCTTTAAGCGAGTATTTTACTTTGATAAATTATATACTATAACGGATTATAAACACGAGCTATTAATTATATTATTTACTAGCTATGCCCCGTGGTTTATTCGCATTTCTCCGCTCTAAATAGTCTTAGCGTGATGATAAGTGTATAGCCTATAAGCCTTCCTCGATAAATGGACTAATTATCCGTTAAATAATTTTTCAAATCGGACCCGTGGTTCCTGAGATTAGAGCTTTCATGTTAACAAACAAACTCTTCAGCTTAATAATATTATAGTATGGATCCTTATTGGAATTAATTTTTAAATTAATATTTTGTAAGAAATTCTAATTTTTGAAGTTGTAAAGGAGAAGGAAAATAAAAGATACTTAGAAGGAATCTTATCATTCAAGATGAACTTTTATTACTTTATTTAGCACAGCGAAATAACTTTTACATCACAATACACTTAAAAAGGAGTTTATCTTAATATTCATGTCCTCGATTCAACCTGATTATTGTTTGTTAGGAACTGTATCTCTGTAGTGAGAATAAAAATGGTTTGCTGTTGTTGTTGTTGTTGCTGTTGCAGCTGTTGATGCTGAAGTTGTTGCATCGGTTGCTGCTGTTGCATCGGTTGCTGTTGTTACGCATGTTACTCCTGCTATTCCGGCAGCTGTAGTTGAAATTGTTGTTACTGTTGTTGCTGTTGCTGTTATTACTGTTGTTGCTGCTGTTGGTGCTATGCTATTGCCGTTATTGCCGATGTTGTTGCTGTGGTAGTGTTGATTGTTGCTTGATCATCAGATCAAGTTGATAATAACAACTTTTGTGTCGCACTGTGTTTTAAGACCTATTTCACATGCGTACAGCATACTTATCTAATACTTACATAAAATCATTTAAAAATTGTTATCGTTAAAACTATTACTATCTAGAACAATATTTTTATGGAGATACGTGATTAAAAATAATTGCTTCACAAATCGTTAAAACTAGTGTTAAAGATAAGTCGTAAAATTAGCGCGAAGGCTGTATAAACTGTTTGTTATTTTTATAGATTTCCAACCAATTAAAAGTTTTGATTGGAAAGATATACAAATAGAATGATTGTCACTCCTTGTAATATAGTTTCTTATTTCCACGTTATATCTTCGATACTATTATAATATACCTAATTACTAGGTGTCCGCCCGCGTCTTCGCCCGCGCAGTCAAATAAAAACCCGCATAGTTCCCGTTCCTGTGGGATTTCCGGGTTTACGTCATTTTCCTGGGTTAAAAAGTATTATATGTCCTTTCTCGGGTATCAAAATATCTCCATACTAAATTTCATGAAAATTGGTTCATTAGTTTAGGCGTGATTAAGTAACAGACAGACAGAGTTACTTACGCATTATATTATTAGTATGGATTTTCACTGGAAAGTTTAATATCATAGTTTACAGATAATATTCCTACTACTAAATAAACATACTAGTACTTATAAAAATCTAAAGTTGAAATATAACAAACTACGCTAAAGAGCCAACTAAAAATAGATAGTCCCTCAGCCCCCGGAATCGCAGACACAATAGAAAATCTATTGTGTCGTGGTCTCATTGGGCCGCTCGGTGGTCAAAAGCTGGCCAAGATACTCTAATTCGTCATCGTATGAAAAAATTGTTACTAACCATAATAAGAACAGATATACAGAAACATCTTTGACAAAATTACAGAAGTTTTTAGGAAGGAATTTCAAGAGTACTAAAAATTAAGGACATCAAAGGTAGGCGTAATTTATACACTTATCTTGTTAAATGGGTGTTTTGTTTTTGTCAAATTAAATTATTGTAACAATTTACAAGATAAGATTGAAGTGTTTGTAATAATTATTGTTATGGTAATGACTTCCTTGTCCGTAAAAAGTAAAAACAATTCATAAAAACATTTTTTTTTATGCAATAAGTAGATATAATTTAAATTTATTAGTTTTTTTAGATGCCTATAGTTTCAATTCCGTTCCTATGTTACCAACATTACAATGTTCAAATATACAAAATTTCTAATTCATAGACAATATAAATGAGAGAGTTGGTAAGGTTAACTTTGTAATCAAATATTTGTTTTATTTACTTTTAAAACCGAATGTAACAAACAAGTATCGGTTTATTCTACTGTTAATATGCTACAGCAGTAGTAAAGAAATAACTACCCTATATTAATACATGACTACATGCATTGTGAAGGAAAACATCGACTTTTTAAGCCTTACAGTCTTCGAGGCTAAGTTGCAAGCTCAAGTGAATATTATCAAACAAGTAAGTCGAGTTGGAAAAACTTTAATGCACGAAACTTGAGTAACTATTTCTCTTAAATTTTAACTTTATTACTCAAACATCGTTATGCACATACTGAAGTTTTAGTGAAGAATAATTAGTAGAAATTACAACTTTGATAAGCCAAACTTTATATTAAATTAAACATGTTATGATGGAATAAATGTTACTTAAATAAAGGTAAAATATCTTGTAGGTTGCCTTCCAGATTATATTTATTTTATTAATAACAGTATCTTGTTTTTGCCCTCTTCTTTATATTACTTCAAGTCTCTAACTCTACATAATATGTAAATTATTTTAAAACTATATCTACATAGGTACATATTTAATATTACACACGTTCACATACAAATCATAACATTCGAACCTTTTTGAGTCCTCCAAAAAGGACCTCGCTCCCAAAAAGCAAAATAAATAAAACGTTCATGGCTATTGGCAATCGAATATCGGAGCAAACACATCCATCGTAATTGGGTTTTGTTTCAGGTGATAGAGGGCCTTTGTGGCATTAGATAGACGGTTAATATTGTTAACTTAACGAGGAAACAATGGGTTCCGTATATTGTGTTGAACTGCCCCCGTACCACCCCGTACCATGTCTTATAGCAGTATTTCGAGTGTGGAAAAGAGATGGCCCTATATAGAACGCCTCGTATTTTGTGTTTAGGTAACTGCCCCCGTCTTAAAGCAGTAGGAACTGTATCTAGTGTGGGAAACGATGTGACAACGCTGTATATAGCTCGTCTAGCTCCATCGCTTTTGTACATCGATTTGGAGTCACTTTTAATATAACTAAAGATAAAGCGCTACATTGCTTCTTCACAAAAAATGGTCCTTCAAAACGGACACAATCTGTGCCAGTAAATCACATCATATTGCGCTTGAAGCGCTAAAAGCGAACTAATTTATTGTTTAACTTATCTCAATTAACCTGAGATTTATTGCAGCAATATACTCGAGTAATTGGCTACACTGTTAAATGTACATCTCCATAATTGTAAAATATTATCGCTTTGATTTTACATTGCTTAAAATTCAAATATTTTTTACGACCTTTTTGAGGCAGTACGATACATGTAAATGCTAATGATTTATCTATACTTAATATTATAAAGCTGAAGAGTTGGTTTGTTTGATCGCGCTAATCTCAGGAACTACTAGACCGATTTGAAAAATTATTTTGGTGTTAGATTGTCCATTAATCGTGGAAGGCTATATTATATCATACCAACAGGAGCGGAGCAACGCGGGTAAAACGCGGGGTACAGTCTACTCAGTCTCTCATAACATCTATTTATCGATATGTATATGATGTAAAGGTAAGTTGTTGTTGTTTGTTTTTTTATCGTTAAAATTAAAACAACTGAGTCGATTTTGAAAATACCTACTAGCACGAAGCTATATTATTCCCGAGTTTCATATACTATATTATATTAGAATTCATCCCGGTTATGTATATAGAATAATTATATCACGTTGAATCAATAACATTTTTAACCGACTTCAAAAAAAAAGGAGGAGGTTATCAATTCGGCCGGTATGTTTTTTTTTATGTATGTACACCGATTACTCCGAGGTTTCTGAACCGATTTACGTGATTCTTTTTTTTGTTCGATGCGGGATGGTGTCGAATTGGTCCCATAAAAATTTTATTCGGATAGGCCCAGTAGTTTTTATTTTATGAGCATTTATGTGATATGTCTGTATTTGTAAAAGTTTGAAGTCGGTTGTTTTTAACGCAGTTATTGACTTGTTCACAGTCGGTTGAAAATAGCTTTTTCTACGTAATCCTTAATTAAGGCTGAATGTTTAATGAACGTATAAACTGCGGAAGGATGTCTGTTCTGGGAATTAATTAAAAACTTAATAGACAGTTTAACACGAAAATGTAAGAAAAATAGTTTGTCTTTGAGAAATGGTAAGGTTCTTTGTCGCATCATTGTTCATCGCATTCATTTATTTCCTTATTTTTTTATAATGATGTGATATTATAATGTAAAAGTATGTGTTAAATAAGTAACCGTTTTATTAAGTTTGGAAATAAATATAAAATTTCGTCAGAACCGTTTCAAAGAATTAATTAATCTATACTTATATTATATAGCTGAAGAGTTTGTTTGTTTGTTTGTTTGTTTGAACGCGCTAATCTCGGGAACTACTGGTCTGATTTGAAAAATTATTTCAGTGTTAGATAGCCCATTTATCGAGGAAGGCTATTATATCATCACGCTAAGACGCAGCCATGTGTGTGGAACAACAGGAACGGAGGCACGCGGGTGAAACCGCGCGGCACAGCTAGTTACTGATAACTAAAAAAGTCGTATAGAATTATCCGCAACTACAAAGTCCGTTTAAACTATACGATAAAGATATAAATAAATATTTCTGTAATAATAATATTCCAATGTGACGTTATTACATTCAAAAGCGAGATGACATCCCGGAGGTTGTAATTATAACACATAAATATTTAATAATCTGTCCGACTCATATAATATACATTCAAAGGTAATTTGTTTGAATAATAATTAATAATAATAAACTATTGACCAAGCCTGGTGTCACTCGGTGTTTATAACCCTTATCACTACATAGCATAAAACAAAATCACTTTCTGAGTCCCTGTATTTTTATGTAGGTATGCTTAAATATTGAAAACTTTTGATTTTTTTAATACATAGAGTGGTTCCAGAGGAAGGTATATATAATTTATTAGGTTTTAGACAAATCAGGCGAAGCCGCGAGTGAAAAGCTAGTAAATAAAATACACGATCAATCTCTACACAGTAGGTATATTAATAAAGGTTTGCCCATTCTTCCCAAGCAATTACTCTGAATGTTTTTATTGATAGCGCAAATAATTCCACCCCAACCTTTGTTGATCCAAGAAACCAAGTATCTATATAATAAAAATAATCACCAAATAATGCTAAGCGTAAAACTCGAAAACGGCTCGATCAATTCGGCTTTTAACGTTTTAGTTAAGGCACAAGGAAGGTTCTTATGGAGAGAAAACACGAAAAAGGAGCAAGGGCAGAACAACGTATGCTGGGGCAGCTAGTCACTACATAGTATAAGACAAAGTCACTTTCCGCAAAAGAAAAATTATCCAATATTTTGATGGTTATTTTTTTTAAAGATAGAGTTATTCAAGAGGAGAGCTTTAGTATATAAAAATATAATTTGTTAGGTAAGTTAGCAAAGCGGGCGAAGCCGCGGATGTAAATCTAGTATATTATAGTATAAAGATAGTTAGTATAGTATATAATATAATTATGTAACAGATAGTCACAAAGGAAACTCCCGTATTGGATTATAACTGGAAAACAATAGAAACAAAAGCAATTAAATAGTTGAAATTCGCATTTAGTTTCTGCAGTATAGTGGTGTATAGAGACAAATTAAAGGAATGGTTAGTTTATAAATGTTTCATTGACACATGAAATTTTAGATTTTTTGTAAAATTTCTCATCACTACATGATGATATTATCTATTAAATCGCATTAAAACAAAGTCGCTTTCTCTGTCACTATGTCCCTATGTATGCTTAAATCTTTAAAACTACGCAACAGATTTTGATGCGGTTTTTTTAATAGATAGAGCGATTAAAGCTAATATTTAAATTAGTTAAATTATCGTCATTATATTTGAATATCGTTGGTTTTTGTATACAAATAATCTGTACATTGAAAAGCGTAAAAAAAGTAAATTATGAGAAAGTTCAAAAAAAGAGCAAGGTTACGCATAGTTTCCTCTATCCATATTGAAAGGGTTGATTTTTATTACTGCCCCTATAATTTTTAACAAAATCTTTATATCCCATGATCTGTTTTAAACTATATCAAAACGATTGTAAATTGTCGTGTCGCTTTATATTGTTCAGAAATAAATACGTCTAGTTTTATAGCATAATAAATAACGGTAATATTTCCCTCAGATCGTTTAAAATGTATTAAATGTAAATGCGAGGAACATTATATTTTTATAGAAATATTATGCCTTAAAAATGGCTACAAGAAATAGACATACATAAAAAACATACCATAATGCGATTTATTCACTATACTATTTATTCTAATATTTAGATAACTAAACAGCGAGAGTGGATACTAGTAGCTATTATAATAAAGTCTAGATAGACTTTAAAATCTTATTCAAAAACTTAAAATACTTTGAATCGATCACAATCTGTCATGACTGCAATACAAATCTCGATACTGCTTCACGACAAATCTATCGTAACGAATAAGTACAAACCGACATAGATATGTAATATGGCGCATCCAACGCTCTATATTTAAACTGTCATGACTATCAAACAAAATTCTCGATACTGCACATCACGATAAATATGTCGTAACGATTTTGTACAAACCGACATACGGTGCATATATTCAAACTGCCAGCGCTCTATAATCAAACTGTCATGACTATCAAATGCAATTCTCAATACTGCTACACGACAAATATATCGTAACGATTTATTACAAACCGACATCCAACGCCCCATTCTTATTGCGAGCGATGTGAGGAAAATAAACCTGCATATTACTTCTCGTTCACTCAAATACTTCATATTTACTCGCTTTCGATATATCTGGGTATTTTACCTGTCATGGAAAATACGAGAAATGTTTAGTTATAGTTTCTGTTGTATTTCTCTCTGTTTGAAGAAAACGAATGGGGAGATAAGTAGATGGTATAATTTAACTGTCATGATATCTAATGTTAGTTCAAATAATGGAATAGCGAGATTATATGAAGTACTAGATTTCCACCCGCAGCTTCGCCCGCGTTTTCAAAGGGAAACCCACATAGTTCCCGTTCCCGTTGGATATCCGGGATAAAACCTATTCTATGTATTAATCCAAGTTACCCTCTATATGTGTGCTAAATTTAATTGTAATCGGTTCAGTAGAATTTGCGTGAAAGAGTAACAAACACACACACACACACATATCCTCATAAACTTTCGCATTTATAATATTAGTAGGATTTGAGTCTGTACGCTAAGTAATATTCACTATAGTTACTTGATCGTCAAAACTTCCTGGCACCTTAAAAATAATTTATGATTTGAAGGAGTAAGATATGAAAAGGAGACTTTTAAAATTAAATTTAAAATTCAACCTTTTAGACAATGACCTATTATACTAGTACACGGCATACGCCAACATCATTGCACTAAAAAACAGCGTAATTAATACATACCTACTTACTAACGCATTATCAACAATACAGTTGTTCTCTCTTTCACTCTCACGCACGAGACATAACACATGTCTCACTCATGTACTTCGTAATAACAACTGCCGATTAAAATATAAAAAGAACGTCCAGCTACGACGCTGAATGGTGCGTGACTAAGTGAAACTCGGGCACTTAGCTGAGTTTTTTCTTGCCAAAATAGAGAGCGGGTAACGTATCTAGCTAGATGAATATTTTTATATAACCTAAATGACTATACTGTTCATATAGTTCCAAATATAATGTATTCATATAGTGACCATTATATTTTACTAGCTAACTGTAAAAATTACCATTATATAAAAATATATTTTATTACTCATGAATTTCACGCGAATGAACACCAAATCTTTTATTAGGTATAGACTATAAACACCTAGTCTAGATATCCTAAACCATAAACAACACTTCGTTGGAAATACAGCGATGTTACTAAAATAGAAAATCCGATGATCAAAGGCATATCATTTTATACATTATCTAGCCGGTAGAGTAACATAAATAGAATCAGATAATGTTAAATTTTGTGTAGAGGCTCCAGTTAAAAATATTGCGGAAGATTTTTGATACTTAAAATACAAGCTACATGATTATTGGTATTGTACCATGATGGTGAGTAAAGCCGGCTACTCACGTACCTGCCGCAGGGGCAATATTGGAATTGGACCCTTAATAATTGGCTCCTTAATTGTGATGTGTATAGGCAAGCAGGGGCGATTTAGAGAGCAGATGAAATTGCTTCGACCGCCGCCGACCGGCGACCAACCGAGATTGTTCCAATATTGCCCCTGCGGTAGATACGTGAGTAAGGCTTAAGTTGTCTGTGCAACTACAACTATTGTTTGTCATAGATGTATTTCTATGCTAAAATAATCTATACTAATATTATAAAGCTGAGGAGTTTGTTTGAACGCGCTACTCTCAGGAACTACTGGACCGATTTGAAAAATTATTTCGGTGATTGCCCATTTATCGAGGAAGGCTATAAGGCATCACGATAAGACCAAGAGGAGCGGAGAAATATGGGTGAAACAGCGGAGCACAGCTAGTAATAATATAATGCTGAAAGGTTTGTATCTTTTTTTCGTGCTAAGCTTTCACCGTTGGATTTGTGTGTGAGCCTTTGTGATAAGTTCCATCTACAAATACTATGAATCGTTAATTATAATTATGTGCTCACTGGACCGACAAATTATTTCTTTAATAAATCTAAAATTTCGTCCATTATACCTACTAACTTTTGTGTCCAAAGTCAAACTTAACAAAGCAGGCGAATTTATTTAGCAATCGGTTAATCGAGCCCTTAGAGCAAGTACTTCGGACAAATTAAGGTCTTAAATGCCTTTTAGTATTTTAATAACTCAGGCTGAGTAAAAAAATAAATTTAAGTTTTTATTTTAGAGTTTTATTACGAAAACATTTTTGATTAAATTATGAAAGGTTTTATTTTTTAAAGATAAGTACATAAATAATGAAGAAAAGGTATCGTTGAAGATTTTAATATGTAATGTCTACGAGTATAATATTAAACTAGCTGGTGCGTTGTGCGCGGGCTGCAAGCAGCCCGCGAGCCCCTTTTGCCCCTGGGTTGAAGCAATAGGGCAGTCATTTGAAAGTATATTCAAATTTTCTGTCCATTTGTTACATTTGCTAACAGCGATTCTACAGTAAGTCGTTAATGCTTATAAATTCCCCATTCAAGTATTTTCCACTCCGGGAGGCTGTCCACCTTCGAGGGAGCGTAGTGCGCGGGCTGCAAGCAGCCCGCGAAGCATCCCAGGGCAGAAATCTTCAGTCATTTGAAAATGCATTCGAATTTCCTATCCATTTGTTACATCTCCTAACAGCGATTCTACAGTCAGTCGGTAATGCTTATAAATTCCCCATTCAAATATTTTCTATTCCGGGGGGCTGTCCACCTTCGAGGGTGCATGGTGCGCGAGCTGCAAGCAGCTCGCGGCTCATCCCAGGGCAGAAATCTTCAGTTATTTGAAAATGCATTCGAATTTCCTTTCCATTTGTAACATCTGCTAATAGCGATTCTACAGTCAGTCGAAACTGCTTATAAATTACTTATTCAAATATTGTTAAATTTTTGAAACGTCTTATCGATAGCGGGCAGTGACTTTTCATAATAAACTGTTCAAGAAATAACCTAACATGCTCGTCGCTTCGCTCCTCGCTACCTATTTGAATATTTAGGCCGGCCGCTGCCGCGACTCGCTCGCTTCGCTCGCTTGGCTCATGCGATAGGTAGTTCAAAAGTTAACCTAACACGCTCGTCGCTTCGCTCCTCGCTACCTATTTGAATATTTAGGCCGGCCGCTGTCGTGACTCGCTCGCTTCGCTCGCATGGCTCGTGTGGTAGTTCAAAAGTTAACCTTACACGCTCGTCGCTTCGCTCCTCGCTACCTAAACTGCTTATAAATTACTTATTCAAATATTGGTAAAATTTTTGAAACGTCTTATCGATAGCGGGCAGTGACTTTTCATAATAAACTGTTAAAGAGTTAACCTAACACGCTCGTCGCTTCGCTCCTCGCTACCTATTTGAATATTTAGGCCGGCCGCTGCCGCAACTCGCTCGCTTGGCTCGTGCGGTAGGTAGTTCATAAGTTAACCTAACACGCTCGTCGCTTCGCTCCTCGCTACCTATTTGAATATTTAGGCCGGCCGTTGACGTGACTCGCTCGCTTCGCTCGCTTGGCTCGTGCGGTAAGTAGTTCAAAAGTTAACCTAACACGCTCGTCGCTTCGCTCCTCGCTACCTATTTGAATATTTATGCTGGCAGCTGCCGTGACTCGCTCGCTTCGCTCGCTTGGCTCGTGCGGTAAGTAGTTCAAAAGTTAACCTAACACGCTCGTCGTTTCGCTCCTCGCTACCTATTTGAATATTTATGCTGGCAGCTGCCGTGACTCGCTCGCTTGGCTCGTGCGGTAGTTGAAAAGTTAATAAATATTTTCTACTCCGGGAGGCTGTCGACCCTCGAAGTTGCGCGGTGCGCGGGCAGCAAGCAGCCCGCGGTGCCGTCTTTTGCCGATGCTATTCCTATTACCCTTCCTACTATGGAAATTTCCATACAAAATTTTCGAAAAAAAAAATTTCTCTTTTTACCAAAAATTTTTATGTGCCTGGAAGCGGATCAAGTTTTTAAACATTTTTTACCTTGGTGACCCCAACCTAAGTGCCACCAGTTCAGAGAGCCGTTGAATTTCGTGATGTATGGAAAATGGAAACCGGGGGTCTGAGAGAAATTCTGAGTATGCAGTTTTGTAAATCTGACCAATTAAAGCACAGAAGTCAATTTTCAGACCGATCGTGACGGAACCGGCGCCACCATCTTGCTTTGAAAAATTGGCCATTTTTTGAAAAAAAATTACGTCCAATTTGAAATTTCTCGATTGCCCTGGTAGCACCCCATCTTCCTGATCATTTTTTAGTTCTACACCCCCCACCTATCTTGCGCCGTTTCAGAGAGCTGTCGAATTTTGCGTTGTATGAAACTCGGAAACCAGCGATGGAAACTCGATTATGAGTATGCCAACTCAATGTGAGGCTTGATTAAAGCCCCTGCGCCAAGTTTCAGCGTGATCGGCCCAGCGATGGCCGTTTTAGAATTTGTATGGCGGCGGCCATTTTTTCCGCCATTTTGAATTTTTTTCACTATCTGTGGTAATTGCTCGAGGTCTACTACAAGTTTAGTTCGAGCACCCCAGATGCAGTTGCTACCGTTTGCGCGGGCCGTTGTCCGTCTCCGCGGGCTGTGAGAAAGTTCAGGATTTCGGATTTTTCTGGATATCCTGGGAGCTGGGTGAGTATGAATGCGTCATTGGTGTGTTTTTCCATTGCACCACCTCGTCTAAATTTACGTTTATATGTTTGCGCCAAAAATGGAAAAATTCCAAAATCGAGCGTCCCACTATGGCTCCCTGGTAGCGTCCCAGGGTGGTGATCATTTTTAGTTCCGGGACCCCCCACCCAACTCGCACCGTTTCCGCGGGCCGTTGGAGTTAACGTTGTATGGAAGTTGGAAACGGGGGCCCGGAGCCACTCGAACGGGGCACCGATCGATTCGCCGGCTCGAACAGAGCACGTGTACCAAATTTGAGACGTAAGGATTCATAAACGGCGATTTTGGCAAAGTACGGCGGCCATCTTGTTTTCGCGAAAATCCCTATTTTTCCACCTCCCCTGGTAATCGCCACCAGTTCCGAGCATTTTTTGTTCAGACACCCCCCCTCCAGGTGGCACCGTTTTTGCGCACCTCCAGGGGTCCACTCTCTTGTCCAGGGTGTTGGAGATGTCAATATTTTTCCGGTGGTCACTCGGCGCACCTCTACACGGTCACGTCGAAATCCCCCCAACTTTCCGCGTAGTTTCCGAGAAACCCGATGTCAGTCAGTGAGTCAGTCAGTGGTAGTGTAGCTTTATATATTATAACTAGCTGGTGCGTTGTGCGCGGGCTGCAAGCAGCCCGCGAGCCCCTTTTGCCCCTGGGTTGAAGCAATAGGGCAGTCATTAGAAAATGTGTTAGAATTCCCAGTCCATTTGTAATTTTATGCTAACAGCGATTCCAGAGTCAATCGGAAGTGCTTATAAATTCCCAATTCAATTATTTTCTATTCTGGAATGCTGTCGACCTTCGAGGGTGCGTGGTGCGCGGGCTGCAAGCAGCCCGCGAGCCCCTTTTGCCCCTGAGTTGAAACAATAGGGCAGTCATTTGAAAATGCATTCGAATTTCCTGTCCATTTGTTACATCTGCTAACAGCGATTCTACAGTCAGTCGGTAATGCTTATAGATTCCCCATTCAAGTATTTTCTACTCCGGGGGGCGGTTCACCTTCGAGGGTGCGTGGTGCGCGAGCTGCAAGCAGCTCGCGGCTTATCCCAGGGCAGAAATCTTCAGTCATTTGAAAATGCATTCGAATTTCCTTTCCATTTGTAACATCTGCTAACAGCGATTCTACAGTCAGTCGAAACTGCTTATAAATTCCCCATTCAAATATTTTCTGTTCCGGGGGGCTATCCACCATCGAGGGTGCGTGGTGCGCGGGCTGCAAGCAGCCCGCGGTACATCCCAGGGACAAAAATCTTCAGTCATTAGAAAATGCGTTAAAATTCCCCGTCAATTTGCTTTTATCTGCTAACAGCGATTCCACAGTAAATCGGAAGTACTTATAAATTCCCCATTAAAATATTTTCTATTCCGGGGGGCTGTCCACCTTCGAGGGTGCGTTGTGCGCGGGCTGCAAGCAGCCCGCGAGCCCCTTTTGCCCCTGGATTGAAGCAATATGAAGAATAGTCATTAGAAAATGTGTTAGAATTCCCAGCCCATTTGTAATTTTCTGCTAACAGCGATTCCAGAGTCAATCGGAAGTGCTTATAAATTCCCAATTCAAATATTTTCTATTCTGGAATGCTGTCAACCTTCGAGGGTGCGTTGTGCGCGGGCTGCATGCAGCCCGCGAGCCTCTTTTGCCCCTGAGTTGAAGCAAAAGGGCAGTCATTTGAAAATAAATTCGAATTTTCTGTCCATTTGTTACATCTGCTAACAGCGATTCTACAGTCAGTCGGTAATGCTTATAAATTCCCCATTCAAGTATTTTCCACTCCGGGAGATGTCAACCTTCGAGGGAGCGTAGTGCGCGGGCTGCAAGCAGCCCGCGAATCATCCCAGGGCAGAATTAATCTTCAGTCATTTGAAAATGCATTCGAATTTCCTATCCATTTGTTACATCTCCTAACAGCGATTCTACAGTCACTCGAAACTGCTTATAAATTCCCCATTCAAATATTTTCTATTCCGGGGGGCTGTCCACCTTCGAGGTTGCATGGTGCGCGAGCTGCAAGCAGCTCGCGGCTCGTCCCAGAGCAGAAATCTTCAGTCATTTGAAAATGCATTCGAATTTCCTTTCCATTTGTAACATCTGCTAACAGCGATTCTACAGTCAGTCGAAACTGCTTATAAATTACTTATTCAAATGTTGTTAAATTTTTGAAACGTCTTATCGATAGCGGGCAGTGACTTTTCATAATAAACTGTTCAAGAGTTAACCTAAAACGCTCGTCGCTTCGCTCCTCGCTACCTATTTGAATATTTAGGCCAGCCGCTGCCGCGACTCGCTCGCTTCGCTCGCTTGGCTCGTGTGATAGGTAGTTCAAAAGTTAACCTAACACGCTCGTCGCTTCGCTCCTCGCTACCTATTTGAATATTTAGGCCGGCCGCTGCCGTGACTCGCTCGCTTCGCTCGCATGGCTCGTGTGGTAGTTCAAAAGTTAACCTTACACGCTCGTCGCTTCGCTCCTCGCTACCTAAACTGCTTATAAATTACTTATTCAAATATTGGTAAAATTTTTGAAACGTCTTATCGATAGCGGGCAGTGACTTTTCATAATAAACTGTTCAAGAGTTAACCTAACACGCTCGTCGCTTCGCTCCTCGCTACCTATTTGAATATTTAGGCCGGCCGCTGCCGCAACTCGCTCGCTTCGCTCGCTTGGCTCGTGCGGTAGGTAGTTCATAAGTTAACCTAACACGCTCGTCGCTTCGCTCCTCGCTACCTATTTGAATATTTAGGCCGGCTGTTGACGCGACTCGCTCGCTTCGCTCGCTTGGCTCGTGCGGTAAGTAGTTCAAAAGTTAACCTAACACGCTCGTCGCTTCGCTCCTCGCTACCTATTTGAATATTTACGCTGGCCGCTGCCGTGACTCGCTCGCTTCGCTCGCTTGGCTCGTGCGGTAGTTCAAAAGTTAATAAATATTTTCTACTCCGGGAGGCTGTCAACCCTCGAAGTTGCGCGGTGCGCGGGCAGCAAGCAGCCCGCGGTGCCGTCTTTTGCCGATGCTATTCAATTACCCTTCCTACTATGGAAATTTCCATACAAAATTTTCGAAAAAAAAAATTTCGCTTTTTAGCAAAAATTTTTATGTGCCTGGAAGCGGACCAAGTTTTTAAACATTTTTTACCTTGGTGACCCCAACCCAAGTGCCACCAGTTCAGAGAGCCGTTGAATTTCGTGATGTATGGAAAATGGAAACCGGGGGTCGGAGAGAAATTCTGAGTATGCAGTTTTGTAAATCTGACCGATCAGAGCACAGAAGTCAATTTTCAGACCGATCGTGACGGAACCGGCGCCACCATCTTGCTTTGAAAAATTCGCCATTTTTTGAAAAAAAATTGCGTCCAATTTGAAATTTCTCGATTGCCCTGGTAGCACCCCATCTTCCTGATCATTTTTTAGTTCTACACCCCCCACCTATCTGGCGCCGTTTCAGAGAGCCGTCGAATTTCGCGTTGTATGAAACTCGGAAACCAGCGATGGAAACTCGATTATGAGTATGCCACCTCAATGTGCGGCTCGATGAAAGCCCCTGTGCCAAGTTTCAGCGCGATCACACCAGCGATGGCCGTTTTAGAATTTGTATGGCGGCGGCCATTTTTTCCGCCATTTTGAATTTTTTTTGCACTCTGTGGTAATTGCTCGAGGTCTACTCCAAGTTTAGTTTGAGCACCCCAGATGTAGCTGCTACCGTTTGCGCGGGCCGTTGACCGTCTTCGAGAGATGAGGGAAAGTTTAAGATTTCGGATTTTTCTGGATATCCTGGGAGCTGGGCGAGTACGAATGCATCATTGGTGTATTTCTCCATTGCACCACCTCGGCTAAATTTACGTTTTTATGTTTGCGCCAAAAATGGAAAAATTCCAAAATCGAGCATCCCACTATGGCTCCCTGGTAGCGTCCCAGGGTGGTGATCATTTTTAGTTCCGACACCCCCAACCCAACTCGCACCGTTTCCGCGGGCCGTTGGATTTTACGTTGTATGGAAGTTGGAAACGGGGGCCCGGAGCCACTTGAACGGGGCACCGATCGATTCGCCGGCTCGAACAGAGCACGTGTGCCAAATTTGAGACGTAAGGATTCATAAACGGCGATTTTGGCAAAGTACGGCGGCCATCTTGTTTTCGCGAAAATCCCCATTTTTCCACCACCCCTGGTAATTGCCACCAGTTCCGAGCATTTTTTGTTCAGACACCCCCCCTCCAGGTACCACCGTTTTTGCGCACCTCCAGGGGTCCACTTGGTTTTCGAAGATGATCGAGATCGCTATATTTTTCCGGTGGTCACTGGAAGCACCTCTACACGACCACGTCGAAATCCCCCCAACTTTCCCCGTAGTTTCCGAGAAACCCGATGTCAGTCAGTCAGTGAGTGAGTGGTAGTGTAGCTTTATATATTATAATGACTAGCTGGTGCGTTGTGCGCGGGCTGCAAGCAGCCCGCGAGCCCCTTTTGCCCCTGGGTTGAAGCAATAGGGCAGTCATTAGAAAATGTGTTAGAATTCCCAGTCCATTTGTAATTTTCTGCTAACAGCGATTCCACAGTCAGTCGGTAATGCTTATAAATTCCCCATTCAAATATTTTCCACTCCGGGAGGCTGTCCACCTTCGAGGGAGCGTAGTGCGCGGGCTGCAAGCAGCCCGCGAAGCATCCCAGGACAGAAATCTTCAGTCATTTGAAAATGCATTCAAATTTCCTATCCATTTGTTACATCTCCTAACAGCGATTCTACAGTCAGTCGGTAATGCTTATAAATTCCCCATTCAAGTATTTTCCACTCCGGGAGGTTGTCCACCTTCGAGGGAGCGTAGTGCGCGGGCTGCAAGCAGCCCGCGAAGCATCCCAGGGCAGAAATCTTCAGTCATATGAAAATGCGTTAAAATTCCCCGTCAATTTGCTTTTATCTGCTAACAGCGATTCTACAGTCAGTCGTTAATGCTTATAAATTCCCCATTCAAGTATATTACACTCCGGGAGGCTGTCCACCTTCGAGGGAGCGTAGTGCGCGGGCTGCAAGCAGCCCGCGAAGCATCCCAGGGCAGAAATCTTCAGTCATTTGAAAATGCATTCGAATTTCCTATCCATTTGTTACATCTCCTAACAGCGATTCTACAGTCAGTCGAAACAGCTTATAAATTACTTATTCAAATGTTGTTAAATTTTTGAAACGTCTTATCGATAGCGGGCAGTGACTTTTCATAATAAACTGTTCAAGAGTTAACCTAACACGCTCGTCGCTTCGCTCCTCGCTACCTATTTGAATATTTAGGCCGGCCGCTGCCGTGACTCGCTCGCTTCGCTCGCATGGCTCGTGCGATAGGTAGTTCAAAAGTTAACCTAACACGCTCGTCGCTTCGCTCCTCGCTACCTATTTGAATATTTAGGCCGGCCACTGCCGTGACTCGCTCGCTTCGCTCGCATGGCTCGTGTGGTAGTTCAAAAGTTAACCTTACACGCTCGTCGCTTCGCTCCTCGCTACCTAAACTGCTTATAAATTACTTATTCAAATATTGGTAAAATTTTTGAAACGTCTTATCGATAGCGGGCAGTGACTTTTCATAATAAACTGTTCAAGAGTTAACCTAACACGCTCGTCGCTTCGCTCCTCGCTACCTATTTGAATATTTAGGCCGGCCGCTGCCGCAACTCGCTCGCTTCGCTCGCTTGGCTCGTGCGGTAGGTAGTTCAAAAGTTAACCTAACACGCTCGTCGCTTCGCTCCTCGCTACCTATTTGAATATTTACGCTGGCCGCTGCCGTGACTCGCTCGCTTCGCTCGCTTGGCTCGTGCGGTAGTTCAAAAGTTAATAAATATTTTCTACTCCGGGAGGCTGTCAACCCTCGAAGTTGCGCGGTGCGCGGGCAGCAAGCAGACCGCGGTGCCGTCTTTTCCGATGCTATTCAATTACCCTTCCTACTATGGAAATTTCCATACAAAATTTTCGAAAAAAAAAATTTCGCTTTTTAGCAAAAATTTTTATGTGCCTGGAAGCGGACCAAGTTTTTAAACATTTTTTACCTTGGTGACCCCAACCTAAGTGCCACCAGTTCAGAGAGCCGTTGAATTTCGTGATGTATGGAAAATGGAAACCGGGGGTCTGAGATATATTCTGAGTATGCAGTTTTGTAAATCTGACCAATCAGAGCACAGAAGTCAATTTTCAGACCGATCGTGACGGAACCGGCGCCACCATCTTGCTTTGAAAAATTGGCCATTTTTTGAAAAAAAATTACGTCCAATTTGAAATTTCTCGATTGCCCTGGCAGCACCCCATCTTCCTCATCATTTTTTAGTTCTACACCCCCCACCTATCTTGCGCCGTTTCAGAGAGCCGTCGAATTTTGCGTTGTATGAAACTCGGAAACCAGCGATGGAAACTCGATTATGAGTATGCCACCTCAATGTGAGGCTCGATTAAAGCCCCTGCGCCAAGTTTCAGCGTGATCGGCCCAGCGATGGCCGTTTTAGAATTTGTATGGCGGCGGCCATTTTTTCCGCCATTTTGAATTTTTTTTGCACTCTGTGGTAATTGCTCGAGGTCTACTCCAAGTTTAGTTCGAGCACCCCAGATGTAGCTGCTACCGTTTGCGCGGGCCGTTGACCGTCTTCGAGAGATGAGGGAAAGTTTAAGATTTCGTATTTTTCTGGATATCCTGGGAGCTGGGCGAGTATGAATGCATCATTGGTGTATTTCTCCGTTGCGCCACCTCGTCTAAATTTACGTTTTTATGTTTGCGCCAAAAACGGAAAAATTCCAAAATCGAGCGACCCACTATGGCTCCCTGGTAGCGTCCCAGGGTGGTGATCATTTTTAGTTCCGGGACCCCCCACCTAACTCGCACCGTTTCCGCGGGCCGTTGGATTTTACGTTGTATGGAAGTTGGAAACGGGGGCCCGGAGCCACTCGAACGGGGCACCGATCGATTCGCCGGCTCGAACAGAGCACGTGTGCCAAATTTGAGACGTAAGGATTCATAAACGGCGATTTTGGCAAAGTACGGCGGCCATCTTGTTTTCGCGAAAATCCCCATTTTTCCACCACCCCTGGTAATCGCCACCAGTTCCGAGCATTTTTTGTTCAGACACCCCCCCTCCAGGTGGCACCGTTTTTGCGCACCTCCAGGGGTCCACTCGGTATTCGAAGATGATCCAGATCGCTATATTTTTCCTCTGGTCACTCGGCGCACCTCTACACGATCACATCGAAATCCCCCCCACTTTCCACGTAGTTTCCGAGAAAACCGATGTCAGTGAGTGAGTGGTAGTGTAGCTTTATATATAATAAACTAGCTGGTGCGTTGTGCGCGGGCTGCAAGCAGCCCGCGAGCCCCTTTTGCCCCTGGGTTGAAGCAATAGGGCAGTCATTAGAAAATGTGTTAGAATTCCCAGTCCTTTTGTAATTTTCTGCTAACAGCGATTCCACAGTCAATCGGAAGTGCTTATAAATTCCCAATTCAAATATTTTCTATTCTGGAATGCTGTCGACCTTCGAAGGTGCGTTGTGCGCGGGCTGCAAGCAGCCCGCGAGCCCCTTTTGCCCCTGGGTTGAAGCAATAGGGCAGTCATTTGAAAATAAATTCGAATTTTCTGTCCATTTGTTACATCTGCTAACAGCGATTCTACAGTCAGTCGGTAATGCTTATAAATTCCACATTCAAGTATTTTCCACTCCGGGAGGCTGTCCACCTTCAAGGGAGCGTAGTGCGTGGGCTGCAAGCAGCCCGCGAAGCATCCCAGGGCAGAAATCTTCAGTCATTTGAAAATGCATTAAAATTCCCCGTCAATTTGCTATTATCTGCAAATAGCGATTCCACAGTCAATCGGAAGTGCTTATAAATTTCAAATTCAAATATTTTCTATTCCGGGGGGCGGTTCACCTTCGAGGGTGCGTGGTGCGCGAGCTACAAGCAGCTCGCGGCTCATCCCAGGGCAGAAATCTTCAGACATTTGAAAATGCATTCGAATTTCCTTTCCATTTGTAACATCTGCTTACAGCGATTCTACAGTCAGTCGAAACTGCTTATAAATTACTTATTCAAATATTGTTAAATTTTTGAAACGTCTTATCGATAGCGGGCAGTGACTTTTCATAATAAACTCAAGAGTTAACCTAACACGCTCGTCGCTTCGCTCCTCGCTACCTATTTGAATATTTAGGCCAGCCGCTGCCGCGACTCGCTCGCTTCGCTCGCTTGGCTCGTGCGATAGGTAGTTCAAAAGTTAACCTAACATGCTCGTCGCGCTTCGCTCCTTGCTACCTATTTGAATATTTAGGCCAGCCGCTGTCGTGACTCGCTCGCTTCGCTCGCATGGCTCGTGTGGTAGTTCAAAAGTTAACCTTACACGCTCGTCGCTTCGCTCCTCGCTACCTAAACTGCTTATAAATTACTTATTCAAATAATGGTAAAATTTTTGAAACGTCTTATCGATAGCGGGCAGTGACTTTTCATAATAAATTGTTCAAGAGTTAACCTAACACGCTCGTCGCTTCGCTCCTCGCTACCTATTTGAATATTTAGGCCGGCCGCTGCCGCAACTCGCTCGCTTCGCTCGCTTGGCTCGTGCGGTAGGTAGTTCAAAAGGTAACCTAACACGCTCGTCGCTTCGCTCCTCGATACCTATTTGAATATTTAGGCCGGCCGCTGTCGTGACTCGCTCGCTTCGCTCGCATGGCTCGTGTGGTAGTTCAAAAGTTAACCTTACACGCTCGTCGCTTCGCTCCTCGCTACCTAAACTGCTTATAAATTACTTATTCAAATATTGGTAAAAATTTTTAAACGTCTTATCGATAGCGGGCAGTGACTTTTCATAATAAACTGTTCAAGAGTTAACCTAACACGCTCGTCGCTTCGCTCCTCGCTACCTATTTGAATATTTAGGCCGGCCGTTGACGCGACTCGCTCGCTTCGCTCGCTTGGCTCGTGCGGTAAGTAGTTCAAAAGTTAACCTAACACGCTCGTCGCTTCGCTCCTCGCTACCTATTTGAATATTTACGCTGGCCGCTGCCGTGACTCGCTCGCTTCGCTCGCTTGGCTCGTGCGGTAGTTCAAAAGTTAATAAATATTTTCTACTCCGGGAGGCTGTCAACCCTCGAAGTTGCGCGGTGCGCGGGCAGCAAGCAGCCCGCGGTGCCGTCTTTTGCCGATGCTATTCAATTACCCTTCCTACTATGGAAATTTCCATACAAAATTTTCGAAAAAAAAAATTTCGCTTTTTAGCAAAAATTTTTATGTGCCTGGAAGCGGACCAAGTTTTTAAACATTTTTTACCTTGGTGACCCCAACCTAAGTGCCACCAGTTCAGAGAGCCGTTGAATTTCGTGATGTATGGAAAATGGAAACCGGGGGTCGGAGAGAAATTCTGAGTATGCAGTTTTGTAAATCTGACCAATCAGAGCACAGAAGTCAATTTTCAGACCGATCGTGAAGAAACCGGCGCCACCATCTTGCCTCAAAAAATTGGCCATTTTTGAAAAAAAAAATTGCGTCAAATTTGAAATGTCTCGATTGCCCTGGTAGCACCCCATCTTCCTGATCATTTTTTAGTTCCATACCCCCCACCTATCTCGCGCCGTTTTAGAGAGCCGTCGAATTTTGCGTTGTATGAAACTCGGAAACCAGCGATGGAAACTCGATTACGAGTATGCCAACTTAATATGCGACTCGATTAAAGCCCCTGTGCCAAGTTTCAGCGCGATCAGACCAGCGATGGCCGTTTTAGAATTTGTATGGCGGCGGCCATTTTTTCCGCCATTTTGAATTTTTTTCACTATCTGTGGTAATTGCTCGAGGTCTACTACAAGTTTAGTTTGAGCACCCCAGATGCAGCTGCTACCGTTTGCGCGGGCCGTTGACCGTCTTCGCGAGATGTGGGAAAGTTTAAGATTTCGGATTTTTCTGGATATCCTGGGAGCTGGGCGAGTACGAACATGGTGTGAGTGTATTTCCGCGACGCGCCACCTCGTCTAAATTTACGTTTTTATGTTTGCGCCAAAAATGGAAAAATTCCAAAATCGAGCGACCCACTATGGCTCCCTGGTAGCGTCCCAGGGTGGTGATCATTTTTAGTTCCGGGACCCCCCACCCAACTCGCACCGTTTCCGCGGGCCGTTGGATTTTACGTTGTATGAAAGTTGGAAACTGGGGCCCGGAGCCACTCGAACGGGGCACCGATCGATTCGCCGGCTCGAACAGAGCACGTGTGCCAAATTTGAGACGTAAGGATTCATAAACGGCGATTTTGGCAAAGTACGGCGGCCATCTTGTTTTCGCGAAAATCCCCATTTTTCCACCTCCCCTGGTAATCGCCACCAGTTCTGAGCATTTTTTGTTCAGACACCCCCCCTCCAGGTACCACCGTTTTTGCGCACCTCCAGGGGTCCACTTGGTTTTCGAAGATGATCGAGATCGCTATATTTTTCCGGTGGTCACTGGAAGCACCTCTACACGATCACGTCGAAATCCCCCCAACTTTCCCCGTAGTTTCCGAGAAACCCGATGTCAGTCAGTCAGTGAGTGAGTGGTAGTGTAGCTTTATATATATATGATAATTGTGCAAAGTAAACGCAGTTATAATTCAGTTGAATTTTTTTGAAGTCCACCATATCCTACAGGAGAAAAAATAAATCTCTTCTAGGTACCTAGGTAGGTAAAATAGACTAAAGATCAGCAGCCAATTAGCTATTATGAACCAAACATATTGAACAGAATGCTACCGAAATTACAATTTATAACTAAAAGATGCATATTTTACATAGCAATTGTTTTGACAAAATTAAAGCAAACAAAAGGGTCTTTGAACTATTATTAGTTTTCACTGGTTTTTGTCCCTAGGTATTATATTTAGACGACTAATGCCCAATAATTTAGTGTTATCATTCTGTCTAGACACAAAAAAGTTAATTTGAACAGTAAATTGAGTGTAAGTCCATTTCGTATTTGGTTTACTCTGTAAGGATATGTATAAATAAATAAACACCTAGTTAACGTAAAAGGAATACATTTTATATATTTTACGAACCTATTTTGTATCTAGTACAAAGATAATAAGAATACTCTTTTACAATAAAACAATTCATTCAATTGTTAGCTTAGCGAGACAAAATGGGTTCGAGAAATAATTCATATTTCTGAAGCACATCAAGTATCATTTGTCTCGAAACGACAAGAAAAAATGGTTTCCACATTTTCATACAAATGACTCAACGCCTTATAGCATTTGTTTATGTAGATTATAGTGTTTGTTTTATATATATTTTGTAACGGTAAATGTGGTTAGTGCGGTTATTACGTACATTTACCGGGAATTATACATAATTACCAGATACTTTTAGACAGTTACCGGTACATATAGGCAGTTACCGGTAAATATAGACAGTTACCGGTAAATATAGACATTTACCGGTAATTATAGACAATTACCGGTAATTAGAGACAGTTAGCGGTAATTATAGACAATAACCGGTAATTATTGGCAGTTACCGGTATTTATAGACAATTACCGGTAATTATAAACAACAACCGGTAAATATTGACAGTAACCGGTAATTAGATAGAGTTACCGGTAATTATAGAGAATAACCGGTAATTATAGATAATTACCAATTGCTTACATTTACCGAAACATATTCACGTGTATTAAGGTTTTACCATAGTTCTATCACGCTTCGCTCGCGTGTTTCGTTAAGTCGATTTTCATGTAAATTGACAATCAGTGTTTGAAGTACTCAGGGATTGGTTTTTGAGAAAATTGTATGCAAAAAGCCTATATTTTGTTTGGGTTTCGTCTTATGTGACAATCTATACACGAAAAGCGAATTTCAATACCACATTTACGTGGGAACACATAGGTATGTGTTCCCACGTAACTAACCTAACCTAACCTACCTAGAAGATAGAGGTCGAATAGACTGTTTAAGACTAATACTCCTAAGGATAGAGCCAAAAAATTCTTAGGAAACGATTGAGAGAATAAGAATTGATTAATTTAGTACCTAGAAAGACAAGATAAAATTAAAGACGATACTATATTATGTAACATTACTCTACACTACAGAAAAAAATTCCAGACACAGCTAAGCGATAATTACTTGAAAACCTCAAACATCAGTATGAAATTTAAATCGCTGAAGAAATGTAAGTGTAACGTGAACGCCTGTGAACGCAGTAATTTTAAACGCGATTTTATTCCTTCTATTATTTTAGCCGCCGTTTCGAGTACTTCATAGTGAAAGTAGGAGACTTGAAAATTATATTCTAAATTTATGATACTTAAACTAAAACACGTAAATTTTTATACCAACAAATGCAGTATATACTATATATTGTATAACATACATAGTTGTGCCCCGCGGTTTCACACGTGGACAAACCCATGTACAAAAACTTGCATCTCTTATTTCTATATAGAAATGACCCTTTGTTGTTCAACTTTTTTCATTCAAATTGATAGAATAGTTTATCTATGACACCGTAACAAATGGGCAGATATAATATCTACATTCACATTTTTACTATAGAGTATGTACAGCTTACCAAATAGCAAACTACTTAATTATTTTATCCACGTGACGCAAATAATAAGCGAAAATATGACGTACATTATATATAATATAAGGATATTACATGACAAATGTGCCCACATAACATTCAGACTTGTGAAAAATGAAGCTCGTCTGATTACACAAAGGTGGGATTATTTCGGCGGAATCCCATTTGCCTTATTTTAACCGTAACACGTCCCAAATCCTGTCGAAGCTAAGTCCACTCGATTTACCGATATCACGCCTATTGCGTTTGCGGTTGTGTGTGATTTCTGATGGGATAACTTTTTAGAGATGGGATACATTTATGTTTAGGTTAAAGATAGTGGTATAACTTTTTAAAAATGATGGGATAGATTCGTGTACATAGGTTGCATGGTATGGTGAATGAAATTAAAACGCCAATTAGCAGTAGAGAATAGTGTTTATTTATTGGTAAAAATACTTTTTTCGTAAAATTTAATCATAGAAAGTTAGAAAGTAGAGAAATAGAGAATAATTATTTATTGTGTTGTTGCTTTACCTGTATATCACTAGATTTACTACATATAATAAATTAAATAACCTACCTACCTAAGATAATTTACCACAAGATCCAGAATAGATTGCACTCAGAAAGCAAAATCAGTTATATTTACAAAGCTCACGGTTAAATTAAACTAAGGCAATATGATTATCATAATTCGACTATTCGAGACTTAACAAGAATCTCGTTAATATAGAACCAGTCAAATATAAGACCTATCTCTTCACAATAAGGTTTAAAAAACAATGAACGATGAAAGCAAATCTTGGATCGTGAACGAACGCAAAGAAGCTCTGATTCCAAGATATAAGAGGTTTATTAATGCGAAAATGTTCGTGAAACCTTTAATAGAATACCTATTTTTAATTAATGGTTAAAGCATAGACTGATTTGCTATTAAAAACTTCATAGTTATTATTATAACTGAAGTAAATAACTTACATAGAGTCCTAATGATAGTTATTTTTATGAATTGCTAACTTTCCTTTAGTCACAGAGAGAAGGGTCGGATTTCTTAATGTTTTTATTATTACTTATTATTATATCATAATGGACCTTTTTCCCTAGATACTAAGGGTTTAAGATATGTTTTTTCACGTTTGACTAATGAAGCAGTATGACAGCTAGTTGGTGGTGATTTATTTAATTCTTTATTGTACTGCCAACAAAAAAAATTACAAAAAGAAAACTTATGCAGAAGATACAGCACAGATGGCGTCCTTATCCAGTGATTTCTTCCAGGCAACCAACTGAAGGTGTGATTTTTTACCTAATTGTTCAGTCGGGTAATTTATTTCAAAAATTATACATAATTTATGTGTAATCACACCTAAAACATGTTAATAATCGAATATTATTAAATTGAATAATTAATTGACTTCATTATATTCAATACAGTTTATAAATAGATATAAGGAAAACATTTTTATGAATGTATAATTTTATCTAATTTATGTAACAGTATTCTCAAATTGTTTTGATAAAATAAAGACGAGATTATCATTGGAACATGAAAAGTTTCTGTTTAATTGGGCGCTTCGTTCAAAAAAGCTCCGAAGTACGTAATACTGTTTTGTTTCTAAATTCTAATAAGTAATTATAGAAGTAGGGATTTTTATTTCTCATGAAAGAAGTGTAAAGGAAATGGTTTTATACAAGTACATATTTATTGTTGCTACGTTTGTTGCACTTTCTTAAAAAAACTACTAGACGGATTTGGATGAAACTTTAGAGTAATATATAGGTTATACATCAGAATAGCACGTCATAAGCTGTAGAAATACTTGATTTGTCCGCGGAAGAAACCGCGAGGCAAGCTAGTGTAACATTATTATAGTTTTTTTTTATTTTTTTTATTTTTTAATATTGAAGAATGGTATCCAAAAATTCGAGCCGCATTTAAAATTTGTAAGTGATAGCAATTCTTATCCCGGAGTGATTCTTATCCCGGAAAAGACGTGCACGTGGAATACTAATACTTCAGAAGAAATATTTTTTTTTTTGAACTACAAAAAAATATGGAAATAAAAGCTATAAAAGTGATATCGAGTGCCAAAACAGGTGAGCGTGAAAAATACAATTGTTCTTATAATTTATTGGCATATTGTTGGACACAATTGAAAATATAAATGGAATACAATTCTGTTTAATAAAAGATTTATGTTGCATATTTCAATTAAATTTTGTAATAACATTGTGTTGATTTGATTGATTTACTTAAAAACAATATAAATAAACTTTTGTTTGTTTTTCATTAAATCGTAACGGATGATAAAAGATTGATTCGAAATTTAAATGTTAATTAAAACACAAAAATGTTTTTACAAGTAGATAATTAAATCAAATCTATACTAATATTGTAAGCTGAAGAGTTTGTTTGTTTGTTTGAACGCGCTAATCTCGGGACCTACTGGTCCGATTTGAAAAATTCTTTCGGTTTTAGATAGCCCATTTATCGAGGAAAGCTATAGCAGGCTATATATCATCAGGCTAAGACCAACAGGATCAGAGCAATGCGGGTGAAACCGCGGGGAACAGCTAGTAAATTATAACTACAGAACTGAACCCAAAATTTTCAAACTACCCTCTAATTAATGAAAATAACTTAAACTTACTATAAAGACCTGCCTTAAACTGAAAAATGTTGCAAAATAAGCAGTCAAAGTCCTTTATTATCAATTCAATCACATTCATAAATATGCTAACTCTTGAAGTTGTTCATAATTCAAGACGTTGAACAAATTGAAAGGCCAGATGTTTCGTTGAGAAAAGCGCTGTCAAACCTTTCCAGCGATTTATATTTATTGGTATTCATAAAAATCTCATGGGAAATGTAAGTGAACCTTATGTTGACGGCACAGAGTTGAAATTTGCGTGTTTCGGAGTGAAGGAGATAGGTTTTATGGAGACAGA
Organism: Colias croceus; assembly: GCF_905220415.1. Lineage (NCBI taxonomy): Eukaryota > Metazoa > Arthropoda > Insecta > Lepidoptera > Pieridae > Colias > Colias croceus. The sequence goes on along the minus strand of NC_059551.1, from coordinate 9,661,204 downwards.
GATTGCTTAAATTTTAAGGATATCGTGACGTATAGGCTTTCTGATAAAAATGTCCCATCGGAGGCAGAACCTCTGATTTCTGCGTCTGTTTGTAAATTTATCGTCTCCTCTCCCTTTCAGCCCCCGGAATCACAGACACAATAGAAAATCTATTGTGTCCACAACACAGGAGTGGTACCTACAACAGAGGATAAAGAATAAGACAAAAGTAGTTATTATAAAACACTTGCTATGCCCTGCCCTGCGGTTTCACCCGCATTACTCCGCTCCTGTTGGTCTTAGGGTGATGATATATAGCTTTTATCCTTCCTTGATAAATGGGCTATCTAACACCGAAATATTTTTCAAATCGGACCAGTATTTCCTGTAGTAGAAATCTTTTATTGTTTAATAAAAGATTTCTATTTTCTGATAATATGTATTAATTTTAACACCATTCTATGTTGGAATTAATTTTAAAATAAGATAAAACCCAGAGTGAGCAAATCGTACTGACGAAGGAAATCGCTTACGCTACAATATTACGTATTCAAAACTTGGCATCGATGTTGGTAAAAATATCGGTTCAGTAATTTCCCCTTATTGAAAATTTACATTAATTCGACAGCAGTTTTCGTTACAAATTAAAGAAAAATAAAAGTTCACACATTTTTTTATTGATTAAAACAGTGAATGCTGTAAGTATGCAGACAATAATTTATTATTTTAAAAACGCTGTCATTACCTCACCTGTAGGTATGTTTTTAAGTTGTATATGTATGTAACCGAATCCTTACTATTGATTTTGACTGTCTATAGGTAAACGTATTTCAGTTTTTCTTAGTAAGGCGTGTTCTTTAATTATATTTATTTCAAAAATATCAATAGGTATTTTTCATTCATTGTCAGTAGGTACTAATTTTAGATCTGAATTTCTGTGGGTTCGATATATGCGATATATATGCGTCGAATAATTCTTCAGCCTGGAAAGACAGAGAGAAAATCGATCCGTGTAGCAGATGCGAAAGGTCTACCCAATATTCAGAAATCTCAATATAAAGAAAAATCTCCTGATTTATAATTTAGACTGTCTATCTATAAATAACTTACATAAAAAATTTAGTCTATATTTTTTTTAATAGCGTAGTTTAATATTTGAAGAAATTAAATGTATAATTGGAAGAAACTTGTTCCAACGACACAGGGAATCCTCCCACAAGGGAGCCAGATAAATTTTAAATTTTATTTTGGAAAATAAATTTATTGTTTGTTGTTTCTTGTTATAATGGTATTCAATAAACTAAATGTGAAAATTAATAACATAATGCGAACAATGAATGAAAATAATAAACGGTTTTAGTTAGAAAGGGATAATGTTATAAACTTCATAGGATTGGGTCATTTTTCATCAGACATCGCCTGGTTAGAAATGCGATGGACCTTTCAAAATTCAATAAAGAACTTTCTGGAACTTTTACTATTAAAATTTACTCGGTTCACGGAGCAATTTTGTGTTATCTACTAACTACTTTTACTTCGGTTATTTAGATGAACGTGACGTCGTATTTTGTATTAGCGGATTTAATAGCGAAACTTGTATAAACTGTAATAATCATTCGGAAGAAGCATGAAAAATGATTTATAGTGAATCATTTCAAGATGTTTTCCGCGAATATTTTATAGCCTGTCTCCTGATTATATAAATCTGTAGTAATTCTTGTTAATATCCTGAAACTGAATACATATCAACAGGAAAACAGTATTAGTACCTATTGTATAGATAGCATGTCCAATATAAATTCTCCATAAGAATCAAATACCAGAAAGAACGCGAATATTTGGAAGCCTTTCGTTACTTTAGAGATTCCTGGTACAATCCATTTTCCACCTCACCTGTGTGTCTCTGTGTATGCTGTATGTCGACCAGCAGCAGGGTTCCACCTGGTTGGAGTCCAGGCCCCAGAACTCGAGCTCCTCCTCAAACAACGGTCCACACACATTTGTGGGGTAATGTAGCTTGCCAGTTCTGCAACAAAGAAATATGTCGTTGAAGTTGAACCAGAAATCAGAATATTATATTTATGATTGAAGTATGAGATTAATAAATTGAATTGGTATATTATAAAAATTGTTAAAGGATATCACAATCACATCGTCACGAAAAATAATCTAATATAAATTCCCAAATCCAAGATAGATAAGCACGATGAATTCTTATAGGTAAATCAACTCGTTCATATTATTACGAAGGATTACTAAATAGTTACTTCGTAATATATTTTACGCTACAATCGCGTTTTCTCATTACGAAGTAGCATCCCTACTTCACTCCAATTTATTGAACCTTCCTAAATAAGTTACATTTCATCTGTTAAGTAGGCAGCATCATAAGGGAGTTGATAGCAAGATGTGGCTCTTTATTTATTATTCAAGAATCTAATAAATCCACAATAATAAGAACCAAACATAAAAAAACGACGTGTGGCACTCGGGGACTGCCGCGGTAAAGCTATTGCATGCTATGCCTTCAAGCCACACCTCCGCCCGTCGGAGTGGGGAGCGTGAGGTTTTTTCGTTACGGAATTTCTCGATTCGGTCCCCGCACTCAAGGCCCGCGATAGAAGCTGTGCAATAGCTTAAAAATTATCACGGTAGAAGAAAAAGTATACTCATCTTTATTAATTTAACATTACTTTGGAACAATCAGATTATTATTAGAAATATTTAAGCCATCTTATTAAATTTCATCCTCCTATCATCATCGTGCTATGTTAAAGAGGTAAGATTAATAATACAGAGAATAAATGAAATAAATTCAATTTCATGAGATTCAAAGGCAATCCCTAGAGATACAATGGATTATACCTAAGTGGATCCATCGAACCAAATTGACGCTATCTTGCGGCGTTGTGGAACAATAGAAGGAATTCATTTAAACATAAATTTGTTAGAAAGAAACAATTTAGAACATACTGTTATTATTAACTAAAATAAGAACATGCCCTGGTAAGTGTAAGCATAAGTATAGTGAAGAATTTTCTGATACAGAAACAAAAATAAACAGTCAAAAACAACGGTCAAAATAATCGTATCAAGTCAACAACCTGACACAATTTTGAATGAGTAGAACCGCCATCCTGTTACAAATGACCCGAAATTTTGTGGGTCATTTGTAACAGGATGGCGGTTCTACAGGGGTCTTAGTACGCAATGACAAAAAGAAAAATGATGGTCAGAACGCTGATACCGGATACCTTAAGATACTATAACGTTTTATATTAGAGAATCTTAACATAAAATATTATAGTATCTTCACCGTGTGTGACGCGCTTTAGATTGACTTCAAGATTGACGAGAACTACAGGAATTTGCTTCAAATTCTGTGCCAGTTCAAACTAGAATTTCACTGGTGTCCTAGCTACTTGCATATTTAATGAAATTGGAGTTTGGTGCATTTAGGTGCATTTGGAGCGCGTCCAGGTGTCTGTACATGTTTATCATTTACTTAAAACTAAGTGCACTCCATTTTGGTTTAAGATACTGGGTAGAATGGAATATGTTTACATTTCAAAGTAGTGGCTTGGTGCTATGCTGGTTGGCTATACTCCTACATCAATAAAAAAATCACGACTGTGTCAAGCACACGTGTCAGAAGTGAAACTTCTTTGGCAAGATTCAAAGATACCAAATGATGCGACCTTGAAATTTTACTCTCAGCGCGCCTAAAAAAGTTTCACTTATAAATAACCGAATACCTATAATATAAACCGAATATCGGTTCGTCGAATTCCTTATCAATAAAATCTGAACTTTTTAATTTAGATTTGGTTCTACTGAAATCGAACCCAGACCCTACGTTTAAAACATTACACCTCTACACCCGGGTTCAGAATCAATCGCCTCGTATTTCTAGCGAAATGTAATTTAGCTAAAGAGTTAATTACGTATATTCTGCGTCTAGTAAACTTGTTGAAAGTAATTAAACGATAATGAAATATCAGAGTTCAGGGCGCGGGGCTTAATCACATTATTATTGGCTAAGTTATAACATTAATAATTTCGTAATAATTCAGTTTGTTGAGTGAATAAGGTATGTTTATGGTTTATGGTTTATGTTAAATGTTATTTTGTTTGCAAACATTGAAGGTATATAAGTTTTCTGTAAAACCACGCAGAATAAACCACTTATTTTAATAAAAATAGAGGTAATATTTTGGAATTAAAAGTAGAATTAATTGGCGGGTATATTATGATTCCTTCATCATCATCAGCCCATATACGTTCCCACTGCTGGGACACGGGCCTCCTATGAGGGTACAGGCCATAATCCACCATGCTGGCCAAGTGCGGGTTGGCGGATGACACATGTCGTCGAACTTTTTTTTTTTTTTTTTTTTTAATTCTTCGACATGTCGGTTTCCTCACGATGTTTTCCTTCACCGTTCGAGCAGTGGTGATGTTACAACATGCGCAGACATGCGCAGATAAATTGAAAAATCAATTTATTTCCTGCGCGCTCGCCTGGTCTCGAACCCCGGACTTATCGATTCAAAGTCCAAGGTCTCACCACTGAGCCACCACTGCTCACTGCTCACCACTGCTATTATGATTCCTTATACGGACCAAATAAGTTCATGATCAAGAGTAGGATTTCTTAATTTATATATCTTTTAGAATTAAGCTAGAAAGCCTAGTCTCTACATAAGATCTGTATAGCATTTAATCATTTAAGATAATTTATTATGAAGACCTATATTAATTTGCAATTAATTTTGACACAATTTTAGTACACAAGATAATTTAATAAATTTTTCATCAAAATATTTTTAATCTGATATTTTTAATAATACCTTTACGAAGCCCATAACTCAGCTCGAAGAATTTAAACTTTTATGAACGTTAGCGAAAAATAGGCTTTATTTTAAGAGCAATAAGGTCGTCAATATAAAGTTAATAATATGTCCTACACCCCCTGATTATTTGGAACCGCTGTGTTCAGAGCAAATTCAGGTCATTTGACCACTACATGATTTATCACTCTCGTTGTATTTCGGCTTACTGAGTTTAGCCGGCTTATATCAGCTGTGTTTATAGTTATATTTAAATAATAAATTCTTAGATAGTTGATAGAAATATGAGAAATATTTGAAGTTAATTAATGAACATAAAAAACAAAGGTAAAAATATGGAAAAAAAAATTAACATCTGCATTAGGGTCTGCATAATATTATCTGTATGTAATAAAACAAAATAATGAAAACGCTCTCAATTTATTTATCTAATTTAGACGTGAATATTTCATTATTTATAATTATTGTATTGTGATAACTTTGGACACCAAACAATTCGGATAGCATTTACTTATTTACTCCAGATTAGCGAATTCAAAACCCTTCATTAATTTAATTTTTTTTTCCATTATATTAAATTGAAGTTAAATTTTAGTATCCCGAAACACTAAAACCCCCGTTAATTTAATTTATCCAAACAATTACTAACTCAGGCCTTGTGCCAAATTAAGACATAAATTAAGTCTAGTTATTCGCTAAAGCCGACATAAATGCAACACATATTAAAGTAAAGAACAGTTTTTAATTTTCTCCCCAAAGAAGTCTCAGTCTCCCATCTATAAACTGACCGCGATATATCTTGCTTAGCCCGTATATCGTGACAAATACATTATCATTAGTATCTGAATTGCATCTAAAAACGTATATCAGATAATTAAACTGAAGCTTTATATTACGCTATTTACATACATAAAAATACCATAAATTACAGTTCATAAATACATTTTTTCTTCAAGACGTTAAAAAGCTACATCACATCTTCATCGTACTGTATGGCTAAAACTTGGAAGAGTCCAAGTAGTCATCATAAGATTTATTTCAGTTGAAGAAATAAGTAACTGATCAAGTTCGATCCTAGAGGCCTACAAATGCTGCTAGCTGTGCCCCGCGGTTTTATCTGCATTGCTCCGCTCCTGTTAATCTTAGTGTGACCATATATTATAGCCTATACCTATAGCCTTCCTCGATAAATGGGCTATCTAACACCGAAACAATTTTTCTAATCGGACCAGTAGTTCCTGAGATTAGCGCGTTCAAACAAACAAACAAACTCTTCAGCTTTATAATATTAGTATAGATGATAAAATCTGAAAGATTGACTCGTCGTTGACCCATTAGATTTATAGAGTATTTTAGAACCAATCGGATATAAGACCCTTAATGGAGTGAGGGAGTGAGATAATAAAACTGAACTGTAAAAATTCGGGGGTGAAAGTAATGCCTTATATCAGAGGTTCGCAAAGTATGCGCCGTAGAAAGTGAAGAGGGGCTCCGTGAGTCGATCTGCTTATATTCGCGAGTACCTTTTTTGAGCGCTCGAATCGGTAAGGAACAAACAGCGTCTTTAAATGACATACAAGATTTTAAATCTACTACGACGATAGGTACGTCGTGTGCATCGCCTTTATCGTGTTTATTTTATTTATTTTTTTGAGTGGGTAGGGCGCCGTGACAAAAAACTTAACATGAAACTGCGCCGCGAGCTGAAAAATATTTGGAACCCCTGCCTTATATTTTTATTTGTCCATTGAGGCCTATACTGTATTATGTTCGTACCAACTTTAATTTTTCATGTTGGTCCTTTTCTGTTTTGGAATAATGTTGCTTCTGGGTACGTTTAGGAATTCAGTTGTGTTTTTTTATCTTTTTGAATCTAGATGTAAATATGTATCTTTAACTGCCTTTTAACTACGAACTTGAAGAATTGCGTTTATTCTTCTTGTTAATAGCAGTTTTATTAGAATAAAACTACATTTCTTATTATTTGTTCTAGGGAACTAGTTGTTGTTGTTACTTTATATTGTTTCGTATTTGCGTCTTTTTATTCTTTGACATCTTGAAAAGATTATGTTAACAATATGTTACCGATCTGTTTCTTTTTCCTTTAACTTCCATATAAATTTATTTATTTATCTTTCTTATCTGTGGAAAAGGAATGTAATATCTTTTATAGTCAAAATGTTCTTAGATCGTTTTATTACTCATGAATGAATTTGAAACGTGATTTGGATTTTGGGTCCATATTAAATGAGACTCGGTAACAATAGGCTGATATTAACTAGTTTGACGCGTGACTTTCCTTGAATATTAATAAAATTTTCTTTAATGGAGTTTTGAGAAACTGTAACTTAGTAATTTTTAAATATATCTTCATCTACTGATCCATGTTTTTAAATTCAATTTTTATTTTAGATGAAGCTGAGTGGAATCGAATAATAATAATTAATTGTGACGGTTTTAATTAACTACTGTTTATCAAATTTTTGAATGATTTAATGAATAATTAATGAATAATTAAACAATAAAATTTTAATTGCGATAAATGTTTGGTTGGGTTAACCCAATAAAGGGTAGGTACAAATTTAGTACCTATATTTTTCAACATGAAAGAACATAACTAATAGTGAAAAAATAAGCGCAAAGGTTTGGAGAGTTAAACTTAAATACCGTATGATTACATTAGGATCGTGGGAATAGAAACAGATGGAAGATTAATTCGTATTTGAACGACCTTATGGCTATTCAGATAGATATTAATACTAGCTGCTCCGCGCGGTTTTACCCCCGCAGCTCCACTCCTGTTGGCCGTAGCGTGATGTTATATAGCCTATAACCTTCTTCGATAAATGGGCTATCTAACACCGAAAGAATTTTTCAAATCGGACCAGTAGTTCCCGAGATTAGCGCATTCAAACGAACAAACTCTTTAGCTTTATAATATTAGTATAGATTTGTATTATAAAATGTAATATAATATTTTCTTTGCCTGTATTTATTTATATAATATATGTGAAGCTTGAAAAGCTTCTCTCCCTCTAAAAGAAGTAGTAAAACTATAAGTAGGTATAAAAAGTTAGTAAGAAATATTTATCTTTTGTTCAAAGAACGATTAATATAAATTAGTTAAACAACCGTATAAAATAAGTTCGAAACATTGTATCGTTAACTTGTCCGATAATACGTCACATCATATCAAGAAACAACATAAAAACTAAGTATTTAATCTTTCCGCAAACACTCGCTTAGGAGTTCACAAATACCCACACGCACACACACACAAGCACCCATGTACAGACACATCCTCACGCACACAATGAAACACAGCGCAAACACAACTCATAATGCGGTCTATTACTCAAGTGAAAAGGTACAAAGTTTCTTAGCAAAAAGCTAACAACATAAACTATCGCGCGAACACATTTTGTAATGTACCCACATTTTTCATGAATATTCAACTAGCTACAGTTAAGACGCGCTTTACCCGGCAGATGTCACTCCGACCCTTGTCATGGCCAGCTCAACCGTGTTTCTTAATTACAAGCTCTATTTTGTACTAATTTTCTAATATACAGAGAATCTGCATAAATAGTATTATAGTGTTTTTGTTAGTGGTATAGTTACAGTTAACACACTTTATAAGGTTCACCTGTATGTATCTATGCTTGTATGTTTGTATGTAACTGTCTTTAGATTTGAATTTGACCCACTTTAGACAAACACATTTAATTCAAACTTTTTTCACACCAAGGATCGGTAATAATACAATAATGACATGAATTTATATTATTAAAGATTAGATTTATATTATAAGCAGATTTCCATCCTTATGTTGTAGATATCCCTAAAATTCGCACAAAGCGATTCACGTCATGGTTTCTCTTTCGAACATCTAAGGATTGGAACTCTCTACCGAATACAGTTTTTCCAGCTTCTTACAATCTATCCAAATTCAAAGCAAATGTGAATAGGCACTTCTAGGTAAACATGGTAAACATGCTCCAACTTAGGACGCGTAGTCACTTACCCTCAGGTGAAACAGCGGCCAAATGTTTACCTATTCTTGAAACAAAAAAAAATTAAGTATGTTTCCAGTTTTCAGACTGTAATCGTATATATAGATTGTAGAAAATGATTTTTCATATGGGCAATGATTTAGTTACCGAAGGATACATATTGGTCAGTTTCGTCTTAAGATATGAAATTTTAAATTTCAGATATAGATTACATACTATATAGAATTATAGATAGAACTAAAAGATCCTCAGAGGCTGAGTCTGCGGTAATTCAGTCACCCAAAGTTTTGCTTTAAAGAATTAAAGCCGTAATTTAATCTTTAGGTTATCAATAACAATCATGGTTGTTGAATAATTTTCCTTACTAAGTAGTATAATAAATAATAAATAAAATGAATGATGTGATTTTTTTGTATTTGTAAGGTAATAAATGAACAAAATAATGACAGATAAACAAAATTAATAATTATTTATCTATACCCGGCGCGGCCTAAGATGATCCCTATGACACTGACAGTTATTCTCAAGAGACAAACTTGTAATGGCGTCACCATTAAATTAGAAACGTATTGGAGGCGTGTAAAAATGGCATTTATTAATTTTTACGTAGCTTTATGCCATTACAATGATATTTCGTTGGAATTATAACAATTCTTAACATTTACGAGATATTATATCAATCTGACTTTACGTTTACGTCCTTCAAAACTTACATCGTTGGCATTTATCGACTAGTGCGGAAAGTATCGATAAACAAATTTCGATAATGAAAACAAGTTCACATTTTTTCCATGCTTAAGCTATAGTTCATTCACTATTGAATGGAACAGAAGATCGCAGCATAATTAATTAATTAATTACCGTTCGCGTTAATTTACTTACCTTTGATAATATAAGTTTTTTAGAAAAATTAAATGGGGGATTCCATTTTCATGATAAAATAATATACACTGTGTTAAACGGGTTAAAAATTACGAGAAAATGATAAGGTGCATTTTTATGTTTTGAAAAACTTTCGTTTTACTTACCGTTTCGTTTACATAATAGACGTTAAAAATTCATTTTATAATATTTGTAAAAACATGTTTACCGACGTGGCTGAATGCAAACCACGCCTTTGCCTGTAAAATAGTAAAGTATCGACACGATCCATCATACAAGCAATCACTAAGACGAACTGTCATAGGGATCATCTTGGGCCGCGCCGGGTATAGAAAGTTATTCCTTGCCTTGCTATTTTTCATAGATTTTTTTACGGTTCAACGGTGATGCCAGAGCAAACAGCGAGAATATACAGATAATAAATAATCCTAAATTAAATACTTTATAACGGATATAACACGCGTTTTATTATTTACTAGCTGCTCCGGGCGGTTTCACCCCCGTGGCTCCACTCCTGTCGGCTGTAGCGTGATTATATAGTATAGCCTATAACCTTCCTCGATAAATGGGCTATCTAACACCGAAAGAATTTTTCAAATCGGACCAGTAGTTCCCGAGATTAGCGTGTTCAAACAAACAAACTAACATACAAACTCTTCAGCTTTATAATATTAGTATAGATATATCAATCGTTATCGAATACTTTGAGCGTGGTAAACTTTTGTATTGTGAAATTGTGAAAAACATAAAGTATATCAAATATCAATTAATAGTATTTATTTACCTACATCGGAAAAAGATTGAAGCATTAAACTGAACTCGTAGCATTGGAGTCGATTTAATTTGTTTCAGTCATTGTTTGTATTCTACGTTGTAGTTATTTATAGAATTTTTATTATAAAATATGTATCATTACTTATATAATAATAATTAAAATGTGAAGTTTTGTTATGGTTTTATACGACTAGAGGCAGAACTTAGGACTTAGAAGGTAAGAGACTGATATACTTAGGTTACGTTTTATTGCAAAACGTCTACGAATCGGACTTATCATCAGGAACGGCTCGACCATTTATTTGTTTATTTATTAATTCAATTTATCAAAAAATTATGAAAGAAACCCATGAGAGCATCCAAACACAATCTATTTATTATTTAATCCTACATAACAAAATAACAAAGGAGAAATATTGAGCTCATTAACTATTACTGAAAGAACTGTTTGCAGTAAGAAACAGTTCAATATGAAATCGGACAGGTCCCAAAGTCCCAAACGCAATCGAGTAAGTGCAACCTCTTGACCATTCTTGGACCTAAAAAGAAAGAAATCATTTGAACTTAATTGAAAAGAAAATTGATTTCATTTATTTAACATTTTACATATACTTAGTTAAATCTTTATCAGTAAATAAATTATTCTGTTTTTGTGATAGGTCACGAATTGAATTTCAAAACGGATATAGGCTAATTATTGTGAAATAAATGGCTTGTGACGATTAATTATTATTATTGTGTAAGTGAAGCCGCGTTAGTTGACTTGTTCAAATTTGATGATAATAAATTTATTTGTAAAAACTTTGATTGACCTATAATAGAAGTTAGATTTTTATGTTCTACAGCTACACAAATTACGAATTGTGCCAATAAAACTATCGTAGTTAGATAACGCCTTTATAGTGAAACCCCCACTAACAATTCTTATATTTTCTTTTTCAATTGGCCAGTTGCTAAGTTATGAATACCAAATCAATATTTGTTCAAAAAATGTTATTGACGCGTTTCAACGTTTTTATCAATATTTAGAAGCAAAGACGAAATAAGCATTTCCAGTAGTATTATTTCACAACCATGCTTATTGAATTCACGTACTCTCAAAACTGTACCGTTTTAGGTCAAGGGAGTGAAACTTGGCAAATGTGCAAATTAGGCTTGTTCAAACATAAACCATTGCTTAAAACAGGGTGAAAGATCGCACATTGAACCAAACTCAAATATTTATTTATACAATAAAACGTTCATAATTAAACCTTTGAACGAATCTATACATATAATAAATCTGTAGAAGGTTCAATTCTGTACATTGAAAATATTGAAAAAATAAATAGCAGGGGGTGTTACTGGATCGATACCAAACCCAAATATGTGATTAAAAAATTTTTTGTCTGTCTGTCTGTCTGTCTGTCTGTCTGTCTGTCTGTCTGTCTGTATGTGAAGACATCACGTGAAAACTACCGGTTCGATTTCGATGAAACTTGGTATAATTATAACTTATTATCCTGGGCGTAAAATAGGATACTTTTTATCCTGGAAAAATACGTAGAAAAAAAATTAATCTTAATTTTTCAGTTTTATCCATAGAGGTTGTTCTGTAGAACCGCGAACACACGTTGCGTATTATTATAGGTCCAATAGATATTTATAAGATGTCATTGTCAGAGTTACTCAAAATGGAGAAATAAACCATCCACGCGAAGACCGACATCCACGCGGACGGAGTCGCGGGCGGAAGCTAGTCCTAAATATTAGAATAATCAAATTACTTTTATACGTAAAAAGAGTGAAAGTTAAGACCTATTTGTGTGAAATAAAATATAATTATAAACTAGACCTCTTTTAAAGCTTTTGAATAGCCAAAATACATAAACTATTTACCACCAAAAGCAGTTTCTACAGAACATAAGCGTACATCCATTATAAAACACCTCACACCACAATAAAGCTGCCGAATTGCTGAGATATGAGCGCAAATAAAACGTAAAAAGAGCGATTAAACAAAACATAAAAACCGCAGTTTTATGTCCGACTATATTTACTCGTAAATGCTATTAATATAGCAATACATGGTCGGGTAAATTGGGTGTGACGTCATCGATACGAGGAATTATTCAGTTTGTTTAGATCGCTACATCTCACGAAACAATATTACTTACTGATTAGCAATCAGCCCTGTATTCGTCCGTGGTACTTATAGAACCTATATAGCATTAAGGGATAACGTAGATATCCAATGGTGTACATTTTTTTCTAACTTTAAAATACTAAAAATAAATGTCAAAAAAACGGAATATCTCCACATGAAGCGCTATAGGGACACACGAACGCAGCGCCAAAACCTACAGGTTGGAGATACGACGTACGCGGGAGTAGCTAGCTAGCTTCAGATATCTGGGTTGCACGATAACTGATGACACCAGAGAGGAAGAAATCAAAATCCGCATCCAAAATACCCTAAAGTGTGGTGCAGCCTTGCATAAAGTGCTCGTGTCCAAGCTTTTAAGTAAAAACACCAAACTGCGGATATACAAGACGGTTATAAGACCAATACTTACATATGGTTGTGAAGCCTGGACCCTAACCCAGAACGAAGAGCGTAACCTTTTAGTTACCGAACGAAAGCTTCTTAGGAAGATCTTTGGTCCTATCCAACAAGAGGATGGAAGCTGGAAAGTCCGTAAGAATGCCGATTTAGAAAAACTTATGGCCGAGCCAAATATACTTGGGGAAATAAAATCACGACGCCTGCGTTGGCTCGGTCATGTAGAGCGAATGGGTAAGGAGCGAGGTCTGAAGAGAGCATACTTGGGTCGTCCGTCGGGCCGACGGCCAGTTGGTCGACCCAAGTATCGCTGGCGCGATCAAGTGGAGAGGGACCTGAGTAAGCTCCAAGCCAATGACAATTGGCAAGAGACCGCTCAGGACCGGGGAAGGTGGAGAGTTCTCGTCTCGGAGGCCAAGACCCACTTCGGGGTTTCAGCGCCACAGGAGTAAGTAAGTAAGTACATTTTTTTTCAAATAGATCCAGTAATACTTAAGAATTGCGCGTTCAAACAAAAATATTCTGTATATTATACTCATCCTATCTTAAAAGTATGTCTTGTGAGAAGTATCTAAGTGTATAAAATTAGTGTAAAAAAGCAGACTAACGACAAACTTTTCTTAACACAAGAAAAACAAGCTATTAGTAAGCAAACAATATGGATACAAAAATGCAAATGCACTTATGTTAATTTACAATAATTGAGACGATTGAAGTTTATTGTTTATTGCTTGATTCTAAAGTTACATAAACCAATCTAAATTTATTATACGCATTTTTGTGCAAAAAGTAATAATTTACCATTTCATAATTTTTATTGTGGTGAATTTTTTATTCGAATGGGAATTTCCTTAAGCGAGCAAAGCCAAGGGCTTAAATCTAGTCGTTTAAAATAATTCTGTTATCGTTAAGCCTTGTTTTCGAAAACGCGAAATGCATACACGTGCAACTGTAATCATATTTGTTCTGGCGTGAAAGATGGAAAGTGCCGTGTTTAGCATTTTTCAGGGACATAACTACTTTGAAGTATTTTTAAGGCTGTTTGTAGACGAACGGTTAACGTTAAGTTTTAAAGTGGAAATAAATAAATGGAAATCATAATTTTGATAAAGAAGTACCTAAGTAACTATTATGAATCCACTTGAATAATTTATTGTAATAATTATTTTAATATGACGTTGAGATACAAGTAATATTAGAAAGAAAGAAAGAAAGAAAAAACATTTATTTCAAGGACATCAATAAAGAACATCAATACAAAAAAATAAATAAACAAAACTAAACTAAAAATGAAAATTACATAAAATTTACACACAAGAAAGAAAGTAAAAAAGAACATGAGAAAAAAATAAAAATAAAGAAAATCAATAATTGTAAAACAGTGTCCTAGAAAAAGGGAAGCCAACTCAGCATTATCTATGCTGCAATTATGCATACACAGAGCTGGTTTTCAGTGGCCCCTAGACATTGTAACGATTAGAGAAACAATTTAAACTACTTACTATTACTTACTTACTAATATTAAAATGCGAAATAAAAATTGAATAAATACAGAATGTAATCACAAAAACATATAGAAGGGATGGGTAGACAAAAAATATTTTCATAAAATAATTATATTAAAAAAAAATAAAATGAAATAAAACCATAAGTAAATAATAATAATAAATAAAAATATTTGATATACATACATACCATATTTAAGTGTAGGTACATATTAGTCGAGTTTATACCTGACCTATGGAAGAAAGAATAACTTAAGGATATGATGAATGATAAATGCGAAAACTATAGGACTGGGAACAAAACTGCGATCCCCAGATAATTCATAAATGTGTTCAGAACAAAATAAATAAATAAAATAAACATTTATTCACATAATAAAACCAGAACATAATATGAAAAGTTAAATGAAAAACACATTCGTTTATAAACGGCCTAAATGAAAATAAAAATGCAACATTGAAACTTATGCAGCAATGTATCATGAATCCAGATTCATACTGTAAAATAAATGACAAATACAGCTTCGTTATATTAGCTCTTAACATAATAGCGGCTTTTAATCAACGCTATTTTAAAGAGAAATGTACGAATGTGATTGAGTTTTTGTTGAGTAATATTGTTGATGGATTAAAAAGCGATTGTTCGGCTTAATTTTTTACTTATTATGGTCCCTGCTATGTGTTCCCGATGACAATACGGAAATTTCAAGAGAACAGGTACCTTCTAGGGAAGCGCGCTCCATCATTGGCCACATCTCAGCTTACTATCAGGCGAGATCGTGGTCAGGTTCCCTATCGTACGTATCATTAAAAAATGTAAAATACTGCGTGAGTTGTCCTCGATAAGACTCTAAACTGTCGCATACTCTTAAGAGTATGAAATAGCCAATAGGAGGCTGGTGTGCTATATGTTTTATATTGAGACCAGGCTTTATTGGAACAGTTGATATTAGAACGGGATGTCAACTTAGACTAGTGGCCGAGAACATTCTTGTAATGTTAAGGGTGGTAGTCCTGGACTAAGTTAGTCGGTCCACCGTTCACCCACCAACATGCATTGGACGAGCACGGTGGGTTACACGTCCAAACCCCCAAAAAGCAACATGAATCGCAACAATTACAATATACCCCTAGTGCCCGGCGGCTCTGGTAGCCCTGCCGATGACGGTAGGCAGACAAGCTCCAGAGCGAGCTCTATTTTAACGTATAATGTAAGAACATTAAGAACAGAGGAACGACTTCTGGAACTGGAAAATGCTTTATCGGAAATAACATGGGACATAGTAGGCTTATGTGAGGTAAGAAGAGAGGGAGAAGGCACGTATGAAAGGGAAAATAGTGTATTTTATCATTATGGCACATCCACAAGCTTATATGGAGTAGGATTTTTAGTTAACAAAAAGTGGAAAAACAATATACTGGAATTCATATCATATTCAGACAGAATTGCTCTCCTCAAATTTAAAGTAACGGATAAATACTCCTTAACTGTAGTACAAGTATACGCTCCTACATCCAGTCATACAGACGATGATGTAGAAGACTTCTATGACTTATTCAATCAAGCACTGCATAATAACAAGGCAACATGGAACGTGGTTCTAGGAGATTTTAACGCTAAGTTAGGTACACGACTACCCACTGATAATACACACATCTTAGGATCCCACGGATTAGGGTTCAGAAATGAAAGAGGGACACGCCTCATTCAGTTTGCATGGTCGCAAAATCTCTATATAAGCAATAGCTTCTTTTATAAAAAAGCTTCACGTAGATGGACTTGGATCTCACCTAACGAACAAACTAAAAACGAAATAGACCATATATTGATTTCAGAACAAAATATTGTCAATAATATACAAGCTTTAAACAGAATAAAATTTAACTCAGATCACAGACCCATTAGAGCATCTTTAAAATTTAATACAAAAATTCAGCGACAAAAAACATTTAACAACAGAATCAAAAGAATAGACAAGGAAACTCTAATTAATAACAAGAATGACTTTTGCATACAATTAGAAAACAGTTTCAATGCACTAAACATGTCCAGTGAAGATGTTCAGGAACAATACAGTAATATAGAAAATAGTATAAAAAATGCATGTAAAGCAATAAAACAAGTCCCTCTAAATAAAAGAAAATTATCAAACGACACAAAAAATTTATTAAATGACAGAATCTTATTAAGTAACAATAGGAATAGTACAGAATTTAAAACAATAGATAAGAAAGTGAAACGAAGTATTAGGAATGATATAAGACGATACAATAACAGTCTAATAATGTCAGCTATTGAAAACACCCAATCTTTAAAAACCGCTAAGTTTGGAATATCACAATCAAAAAATTGGATAACATGTTTAAAAGACCACAATGGAGTTAAACAACGCAATAGAGATACAATTATGGACATATGTACGGATTTTTACAAATCCTTATATTCCCAAAACAGCAACCCATTTGAAGAAATCTCATCACCAATAAATTATAATTGTTCCGACGATATACCAGTAATCACTGCCTTTGAAGTTAATACTGTATTACAAACAATGAAAAATAATAGAGTGCCAGGAGAAGATGGAATAAGTACAGAAGTCTTAAAAATAGCCAAACATAATTTAATGCCACATATTTGTAATTTATTTAATTCAATTTTAAAAACCGGTAATATCCCTGAACAGTTCTGCCATTCAAACATTATTCTATTACATAAAAAAGGCGATAAATCTGATATCAATAACTATAGACCAATAAGCCTAGTGTCTCATTTATATAAAGCGTTCATTAAGATTATTCATAACCGTATTGCAAAGCAACTCGACGTCGAGCAACCACCCGAACAAGCTGGATTTCGCGGAGGACTCTCCACCACCGATCACCTCCATACAATCAATAAAATTTTCGAAAAATATCAGGAAAACAATATCACACTATACATGGCCTTTGTAGATTACTCCAAGGCGTTCGACAGTATTTCACACAAATCAATATTTGAAGCACTAGAAAGTCAAAAAATACATTCGACATATATTAATCTACTTAAAAATGTTTATAACAAAAGTACAGCGTCAATAAAATTACAGAAAACTGGTCCAAAATTTCAAATCAAACAGGGAGTTAAACAGGGTGACCCATTATCTCCTAAATTATTCAATAGCACTCTGGAACATATATTTAGGAAACTTACGACTGGTTGGGTTGAACGGGGCATTGTTGTCGGTGGAGCAAAATTAACAAACTTGCGTTTTGCTGATGACGTCGTCCTATTCGCTTCTTCGGCCCGCGAACTACAAGAAATGCTACAAGAACTAAGCAATGCTAGCCTTGAGGTTGGACTTAAAATGAATATGACCAAGACAAAAATTATGACCAATTCTACCAACATCAAAATGACAGTCGATAGCGAAGATATTCAATATGTCAAAGAATACATATACCTCGGACAAGTAATCTCCTTCCAGGCAAGACAAGATCGCGAAATTTCAAGGCGAACAGAAAATGCTTGGAGAAGTTTTTGGTCCATGAAAGACTTCTTCAAAGGTAATCTCCCTTTAAACATCAAAAGGAAGCTTATGGACATGTGTATTCTTCCAATTTTAACTTATGGTGCACAAACTTGGTCCTTGACAAATGAACAAAAGTACAAACTGAAGGTCTGTCAAAGGGCAATGGAGCGAAGCATACTAGGTGTTAAATTAACAGATCGTGTTCGAAACACCGAGCTACGCTCCAAAACTAAAATTGCCGATGTAGCGCAAAAAGCTGCTTCGCTTAAATGGAGCTGGGCAGGGCATATTAGTCGCATGCCGGACGAACTGTGGGCCAAGATAACGACTTTGTGGAGACCAAACATAGCTAGAAGGCGTCGTGGCAGGCCGAAGAAAAGATGGCGGGATGAACTGGACTAATTTAATAAAGACTGGTCTACAATAGCACAAGATCGTGATTCATGGAAGCGCTTTGGGGAGGCCTTTGCTCAGCATTGGGACACAACAGGCTAATACAATACAATACAATACTGCGTGAGTGCAAAATGTGTGAAGAGTTTTAGAAGGAATTTATGTCCTGTTTATAGCGTTAACATACCACGAGTACATCCAAATTGGCTGTGAGATTTTATCGGATATGTATTTTTTTAACCGACTTCAAAAAAAGGAGGAGGTTATTATGGCCAATGTTTTCCGCAGTGTTTGATCTATAATTTATATTTCGTAGAAATAGAACAAGAATGTCAAGCCAATACTGTAATAAAAAAATACTAATACATAAAAAGACATTTCCACACAGTCAAAAATGCTCTGGGGATATTTTGTGACCTCTCCAAGGCATTTGACTGCGTTGAACATTGTACTTTGTTACGTAAACTTAATCACTATGGAATTACAGGAAAAGCCCAGAACCTCATAGCGTCATACCTGCATGATAGGATACAGACTGTAGTTGTTAATGGAGAACGTTCTAGCGGTGCGTCAATTAACATTGGTGTTCCACAGGGGTCCATTTTAGGTCCCTTCTTGTTCTTGGTATATATCAATGATCTTCCCTATTATTTGCAGGATAAGTGTGAAATAGTTCTGTTTGCAGATGATACCTCATTAATTTTTAATGTGGATAGGCATGACCCAAATGTTGACGAAGTGAACAGTGCTCTTTTACACATATCTGAATGGTTTACTGCCAATAATTTATTATTAAATGCCAAAAAAACCACTTGTGTTGAATTTTTACTTCCTAATGTAAAAAAGTTGAACAGAGATATTACCTTGAACGGGGAGGTATTGCATCCTACTGAGTCTACTGTATTTCTAGGGTTAACATTGGATGAGAAACTACAGTGGGGAGCCCATGTCAACACCGCTGCGGGTAGGCTCAGTTCAGCTGCATATGCAGTCCGAAAAGTAAGGCATCTCACCGATGAA
The DNA here is from genome assembly GCF_905220415.1 of Colias croceus. Taxonomy (NCBI): domain Eukaryota; kingdom Metazoa; phylum Arthropoda; class Insecta; order Lepidoptera; family Pieridae; genus Colias; species Colias croceus. The sequence goes on along the minus strand of NC_059551.1, from coordinate 9,641,737 downwards.
GATACGGCTAGATTGGTTTATTTCAGCTACTTTCATAGCATTATGTCCTATGGAATTCTACTGTGGGGCAAGGCTGCAGATATAGAAACTATATTTATCTTACAGAAAAGAGCCATTCGCTCTATATATAATTTACGTGCTCGGGACTCACTAAGAGATCATTTTAAGAATACTGGTATCCTTACTGTACCATCACAGTATATATTTAATAATATTTTGCATGTTCACAAAAACGCCGACTTACACACAAGAGTAGGAGATAGACACGATTATGGCACAAGGAACAGGAATAGAATTGAAATGCCATTTTTCCGATTAGCTAAAGTTAAAAATTCATTTATGGGTCAAGGTATACGCTTATACAATAGAATTCCTCTCAATATTAAAGAGTTTAGTAGTTCTAAATTTAAAACTTATATAAAAAATGTACTAGTTCAGAGAGCGTACTACAGTATTCAGGAATATATGGACGATAAAGACCCATGGAGGGTTGTCGCGTAAAAACCACAGGACAGTTCTTTGGCATTTTATGATCTATTATGTATAAGTTAGATATAAGTTACATATTATGTAATATTGACATGATTTTAAAAGAGCAACTATGGAGTTTCTTGCCGATTCTTCTCCATAGATACTGCTTTCCGAATCGGTGGTAAATGTTAAAAATACTTATGTAATGACGATTCGAAAGTGCTACTAAATAGTAGTCTAATTGAATAAATGAATGTTTGAGTTTGAGTTTGAGTTTGACATTCGATGTTTTCGAAGAATTTATGTAACAGCAATATTTTAGATGCATTTCTTCAAAATTACTTGTTCTAGTAATAAAAGATTACATAATTACATTTTAATTGAAGCCGTCCAAAGGGTTCTTATTTCTTAACGTCACATTACACGTACACTTTCCCGCCTTTACACAATTGATCTTTTTGCCCTAGTTACTGCGTTCATAATGTTCAAGTAGAATTTTAATTTTCTGAAGCCTTTAAAATAGGTTATTAAGTAAATTGCTTTGCGGAACCCGTTGAAGATGTGGAAAATATCATTAGGCCATTCCTATTTATTGGACAGATTGATTTTTTGCGTAATATGGAAAGGTTGATTCTTTCACGAATATTTATTTATACTAAAAATTTATGCATTTAATGTTAATTAAAATATAATTTTTACTTACTAGATAAATCGTTTCCCAGAATTTTTAGTTTACGTTTAATTTCGGAGTCTCGCCATTTTAAGTGTTATATTATCTACACAATTAAGAATGTTTATAAACAAGTTATTAGGAATTAATCACTAGGTATTTAACGTTAATCTAAACAAATGTAAATATAACAATGTTTTATGCTCAATGTGTACGATAGAATAATATGTAAAATAAAACAAAAATCCCAGATTTATTTCCATTGTTTGCGCCATTAATCACTTATCAGTTGACACGTCGTTCTATAAAAATCAGGGCTGTCACACACATTATTTTAAAATATATATTATTCTTTTTTTTTATTTAAATATAGTACTTTATATTTGTTGAATAGTACTTTAACGTGAATGAGTCTGCTTTATTTTTGGACGTGTTATCTTTTGTTATTTCGCATAGAAATGCCAAATAACAATACTATTGTAAATGAAAACATAACATAATGAAATCTTTGGTAATAAAAATTATATCAAATAAAATTAAATCAACCCTGGACATAATTTAATATTAAAAGTGTGTAACCCAGCCCAGAATATTACATCAGAGTTAAATAAACTGCGAGATTTCACTCGCCGTTATAATCAGATACGAGTTACGCCAGAAGCGCTTTGTGCGAAAGTTAGTTTACTATCTAAAATCTAAACACAATACCTAGAACCTAGTATAGTCTGTGGTATAGTCTAGTTTGTAAACTATAATTATTTTAAACTAGTTTTAGCCCGCAGCGTCACTGCGTAATTCAAGGAAAATCCCCTAGTAATTTGATGTTTCACCGCTGTAAAAATAAAAATAAAGAGTGTGTGCCGAGCACTCGCGTCAGAAGTGAAACTTCATTGGCAAGTACCAAAGATAACAAAATTGTCGCCTACTCCATGACGTAACGGTATTGCCATGACGCGACCTTGAAATTTTACTCTCAACGCGCCTAAAGACACTTAAAAAAAATCATATTATATTAATATCGATACATTGCATTTTTTTTCTTTCTCTTAAATAAAGACAAATAAACAAACTAAATCTCCTCTGTAGAAACTATACTTTCAAACCAGTGGTCAATAATTTGTCCGTTAACCGTTTCACCATTAAAAAGCGCTTCTAAAATAAATCTGGTTGAATAAATAAATGTCTTGAGTTTAAGTTTGAGTTTGAATTTATTCGTATTAATAATAGTAGCATAAAATATATTTTCACCCTTTCAGACTACTAAAATAACTTTGTGATCACGTTTTGATGGAGGCCCTGCGGTCTCAGTCGCGAAGAATGCCCGGGGGAGGCAGTCATTTATTTAGCCAACTTCAAAAAACGAGTATTGATATACGGTGGGAAATATAATATGGATTCTGTATTTGAATTTCGAACCGTTATAAAAAAAATGAATAAAAATATAGATGTTAAATTTTGAAAAGAAACATGTAATAATTATTCGTATCAGATAGATAAGAAATTAATCTGATTGCTGCTATTTTAATTCTACAATATAATGCAAGTTTCATAGGAACTCGAACGTTTTGTTTTTATATTCTACAAAATATTTATTAAAAAAATATGTACTCCCACATATTTCAAATTTATTTATGTATAAAATATCAAATGTAGGTATTTACGTATAAATTCCTTAATATAATCTAATCTAATATCTAATCTAATATATATTATAAAGGCGAAAGTTTGTAAGGATGTATGGATGTTTGTTACTCTTTCACGTAAAAACTACTGAACCGATTACAATGAAATTTAGCACACATATAGAGGGTAACTTGGATTAACACATATGATAGTTTTTATCCCGGAAATCCCACGGGAACGGGAACTATGCGGGTTTTCTTTTGCAAACGCGGGCGAAGCCGCGGGCGGAAATCTAGTTGAACATATAAAATGAAGCCTATATTTAGATTAACTTTTGTTACTCATAGACAAATAACATTCGTACGATGTTCTTTATAAGTATTGTTTATTTTTGATACAAAAGTTTTAAGAAGCAGCTTGGCATAGCATCTCACAGAAATCTGCCTCGGGGACTTTCTGTACACATTATAAGCCGGTCAAATACGACTGATGTTCTATATTATAATACAAGTTTTCTGAAATAAATATGTTTATAAATATAGTTATTATGTACATTTATTATATTTTACTAGCTTCCGCCCGCGACTCCGTCCGCGCGGAAAAATTAAGAAAAATTAAGATTTTTTTTTCTACGTATTTTTCCGGGATAAAAAGTATCCTATTATATGCCCAGGATAATAAGGAATAATTATACCAAGTTTCATCGAAATCGAACCGTTAGTTTTCACGTGATGCCTGAACATACAGACAGACAGACAGACAAAAATTTTTTTAATCACATATTTGGGCTTGGTATCGATCCAGTAACACCCCCTGCTATTTATTTTTTCAATATTTTCAATGTACAGAATTGACCCTTCTACAGATTTATTATATGTATAGATTAGTAGTAATAGTGGTCGCTTTCCCAGCTAGGTGGTCGGGTGATATAGTTAAGACAGCTGGACGCAGCAAACATCGGCAACTGTGGCACGTTATGGGGGAGGCCTACGTCCAACAGTGGACTTGACTTATCCGGGCTGAATGGATGGATGGAGTAGTAATAGTAGATGCAGTTTTTAAAATCTCTTAAGAACTACCTGTAATGGAAAAGGTTTTTGTAATTCATTTCTATAAACTTTTTTTGCTAAATAATCGCATTCCTTTATATTGTCATCGTGATTCTGACTGCGATTATGATAAATACCTTCTTCATCAAATCCACAAAAACAAACGCTTTTAAAACATATACAATAGAGAGATAATACCTAAAGTCTTTTTATAAAATAAAGCAAGAATTTACGAACTCTAAAACGTCCCATTTCAATGAAGAAGGAAATTGAAGTCCGAATCCGTCGGTAACGAAATAATCTTAAATGACATCTCTGATAAATGCTCTGTAGTATCTGTTTCGTATCTAGATAATGTATTTACTTAAAACATTTGAAAATTTTCAGTTAATCCTACTAATATTATAAATGCGAAAGTTTGTGAGGATGTGTATGTGTGTGCATGTGGTTGTTACTCTTTCACGCAAATACTGCTGAACCGATTACGATGAAGATTTAGCACACATATAGAGGGTAACTTGGATTAACTCATAGGATAGGTATTATCCCGGAAATCCCACGGGAACAGGAATATGGGAGTTTTTTTTTGAAAACGCGGGCGAAGCCGCGGGCGGAAATCTAGTCGTTTATAATAAAGAAGACGAAAAAATTTTACACGAAAACTGACCTGAAAAATAGAAGCTTTATATTTTCTTTCACTTACGTACTAGAAGGTGTAAAAATATAAATGTGAGTATAAAATAAACTATGAACGTCATCACTTACGCAGTCTAGAACAAGTACTTGTTTAGAATAACAAAGAGCACTAGGCCACGCATCATAAATTCGCGAATTCAAAATTGTTGCAGTGTTAACGCATCTAAATATAAGTACAGATAACTAAACTAAATAATATGTACAATACCATGGTTCCTGTCTCTATTCCTATGTATTTGAAAGAAGAAAGAAATTTAATAAGTATGTGGAAGGAAGGTTAAAAACAGCGTAAACATTAATAAACATAATATTATGTAGGAGATCCTTTAGGAGCTCGAAAGTTCATTGGGTCTAGTTTCTAAATGAAATTGCGACTAAAATAACAAATACAATTCAGAGTTTTCATATATACTTATTAAAAGCTGAAGAGTTTTTTGTTTGCTTGTTTGAACGCGCTAATCTCAGGAACTATTGGTCTGATTTGAAAAATTCTTTCGGTGTTAGACATCCCATTTATCGAGGAAGGGAGGCTATATGTATCTCATTACGCTAAGATCAACAGGATCGGCGCCACGCAGTCGAAACCGCGAAGCGCAGCTAGTGTAATGGGTGAAATTCTGACGCTAAAAGAGCACAGCATATGAATATTTTTCTCTTTCTAACAAATTCATAAATAGACACTAGGTATTTTCTTTCGCAGTACTTAATTGTTTTAGCCTACTTCATATAAATAAACCAAAATTAAGTTATATATCTAATTCATCTGTAGTGAAGCTCTTAGTAAGCCTTCGAAGCAAATTAGTCTGCGGTAATGTACCGTCAGTATGGATCTAAAATAAGATTGATCTCACGCTGATACATGTCTTGTTTTCGGAGAAAAACTACTGATACTATTTTTATTTATATTCGAGTTTTAGCGGCTATTTTATTATTAATGTGTACTGAAACTACTGTATCTTTTTATAACAATTCTGTTGAATTACTCTTTAGTTAGAAGCTTTTGAAGAGAAACTTCTATAAGCGCGTTGAGAGTAAAATTTCAAGGTCGCGTCATGGCAATACCGTCACGTCATGGAGTAGGCGACGATTTTCATATCTTTAAAACTTGCCAAGGAAGTTTCACTTCCGACACGTGTGCTTGGCACACACGCTCTTTTTTATTCTAATGTAGTTGACAAATAAATTAAATAATAACCACCTAACGTAAAAATTTAAATAGAAACTAACAAATCCTGAGTGACGTATGCATACATTTTTAGTTTTTATCCCGGTTCTATACTTACTTTATCCTTACGTTGCGGGGAACGGATTTTATTCTAAGCTAGCTGTAGAGACTTCAGATCAGATTGTTTTGCTCTGTTTGTTGCATTTTACTCAAAATTAATTTTACAATTTACTTTACAATAAGCAAGCTACATTTTAGAAATTGTAACATATTTTATCTCGGATAAGTCGAACAAAGCAATGAGTGGCAATGACAAGCAGTTGTGCTATAATAAATCATTCTCAATCTTACAAATACCTACCGAAAAAATTACAATTTTAACATATTATTATGATAAAAAACTCTAAAACAAAAACCACAAAATGGTACATAATCAACAATTATTATAACCTATGGGAACGAACGAAACGATTATGACTAAAACATTCGTTTAAATTAAACTTCGATTTAAACACTCACAACTACAAAAAACTACGTTAAATCCATCCGTTTTATCCCAATAGTTTCCGAGTTAACCGATATATCGAAAGATTGCTCACCGTGACCGCCACTTTTGCTATAAACCTCTGTTTGGTGTCGTGTGGACGAGCCTTTATTTGAAACAGATTTATATCGGACAATAAAAGAGCGTTTTGATCGAACTTCACGGCGTGCGATATGTCTAATTTAACTGTAAGTTGTAACAGGACGATGTATGCACACATCACCACAAATATAAATTTAAAAAATACGTATTTAGCAGAAAGTCGTGGACTCTCTACTAAACTCAATTGTGTTTCATCGAACCGCTTTTAGTAGCAGATCACGGGTATTGCTAGAATTCATTTGACTCATCTACATGTAGGTGTTTTATTGCCGTAATTTATAGATATATAATAAATTTACGAATAATGTATGATTCATACGATTAAGTGTTACTAATCGGTTGAGTGTTTATTTGAACAGGAAAACTTGTAAAAAGGGTGAACTTAGTAATTTTAATTTCTATATTTTTTTAAAGGTAAGTACATTTTTTGTCAATTTATAAAAATACATTATAAATTACCAGGCACGCAAAAACAAAAGTTATTTGTATTTTTGATTCTTCAACATTCTGATTCTTATAACATTTTGCTGAATACTGATGATAAATTTACTGAAACAGCACTCAGGAAATTACTACAAAATAAACAATTTGATTTTTCATTTATTTAATTATTTGATTTATTTAATCCCGTTCTTATTAAACTACCGGTCACGTCTCTAACCGTGGACATTTTGTTTTTTTCGACAAAACTGGTTTTGAGGGATAAAATAAAATTGTTAGATGAGATGTAGTTTATTATGAAGGAAATAGTAAAAAATAATAAACAGGCTACGTAATCAAAACGTTTAAACGTGTATGATAAAAAATAACGAAAAAAGAAATATCTTTGAATACATAATTATTATCAAAGCCATCTTGTACATTTAAATTATTTTTCGTTCAAGTCTATCCAATGTAATAAATTAATGCAATAGTATCATGCAAATAATAAACTTATAGAAGCAAGATCGTTTCTATCAAAACCAATCAGATATTGTTTATCCATTTAATGCCTCTATACGTAACGATTTGTCGTAGCGATAAATCTGTGCAGACCCGCGCAGTTTTATCGATCGTGTGTATACTATAAGATCATCGATTTTTCACACACACGATTGATAAAACTGCGCAAACTGGTCTGCACAGATTTATCGCTACAATAAATCGTTACGTATGTATGAGGCATAACACGACTGCAACTTCTACCTATATTTAAAAATGTACCCTCAAAATCAAATACTAAAAAGCAATGATAAATGATATTATTACATTTCATAGCACAAGTTTTCCATAGTGAAAAGGAATAAAGGCCATAGTCTACCATTTATTCAGGAAGATGTATTGTTTTGAGTTTTGACCGCCATTTAAATTCCGTTCCCGTATTAAATGTAAGGACGTTAGTAAGCATTACTTCATTGCCTTTGATTATTTTGTTTTTAACTCTTTTTTGTGGAATTCTATAAGTTGTTTTTTTAATCGGAACTGCCTTGAAATCTCCGAAGGTCGTAGATTTGTAATTTAATTTTTATTTTGGTCAGTTTCTCAAAATGTGTTTAAAAATTTACGAACGTAGTACATAGTAACTCAATGCATATTTCTTCAATTTAAAACACGTTTAGTTTATTTAAAAATAGAAACTAAGTTGTTATTTAAAAAAGGACCCGTAGAACCGAAGTGTGTGTGTGTTTGTAAACTAGATTCATACTTTTTCTTTTTACTTCTCTTCTTGACAATGAATTAAAACCGAAACACCATTTATATAAATTTATAAATGAATTTGATATTTATGGTTTTATCGCATTTGAATTCCATAATAAACCATAAATATCAGACACACCATTTTATAAAAATAATGAAAGAATATCCATCATTCGATTAAAATTCTACATAATTTTAAATACCTAACCTAAATCTACCGACTACCGTATGTACATGAAAACAGTCCATAAATCGTAAAAGGTAGATCAAACGCCCACATAAATAATCATTATCTCAACGATGCTTAAAATTCGCAAACGACACCATAAAAAGGGTTTTACGAAGATCAGAGGGCAGTGACAGTAAAGTAAATTGTTTAATTAGTTGATTTAATAGATATCTACTTAGTTGCAAAACGATCTGTTCACATTGCAACTGTTTGGAATTATAGCATACGTTCGTTGTTCCTTTCAGTTATTGGTATGCCGTTTAATAATTTTATTAATGACTAGATAATAAATTATACTACTACTACTCAACGTACGTTTGGACTATAAGATTTGCTTTTCCATTATGTTTTTGAATTATCTGTAACTAGATTTCCGCCCGCGGCTTCGCCCGCGTTTGCAAAGGAAAACCCGCATAGTTCCCGTTCCCGTGGGATTTCCGGAATAAAAACTATCCCATGTGTTAATCCAAGTTACCCTCTATATGTGTGCTAAATTTCATTGTAATCGGTTCAGTAGTTTTTACGTGAAAGAGTAACAAACATCCATACATCCATACAACAAACTGTCACATTTATAATATTATAGTAGGATTATTGCAAATAACATTTACTGAGTTTTTATCTTTCATACATCTTTAAGCTGAACATAAAAATGAACATCGATTAACTCAAATTACTTTAACAACCCACCATTTATAAACATTTTATAAAACGTTTTCACATTCATGCCTATTTAAATGTTTCAAGGGTAACCGTTTTAAACATTGCAACATCCAAAGAAATTGTAGCATCGAATGACGTAATTTCATTACTGCCTTGTCCATCAACAACTGTGTCCATAAATCAATACAGAAAACGTTCGATATAAAAATACGTTTGTTCAATCCACATCAAAGCATAGCTTGGTTAGTACGAATGTTTCGGGAACATTACAACGTCTTGAATATGGAATATGGAACGTTCTAGATCTTTCGATGACAAATTCAGAATAATATAAGGATGTGTTTGACAGTTTATTTTGTTTGGTAGATAAATTGAGTCATTTTATTTCAATAAATATTTTGTGTGTATTCAATACTCTCAATTGGGTGAAGAGACAAAAGAATTACACAAACAAATATATTATAAACATCTATTATAATTTGTACAGGTACCCACCTGTAATAGTTGAGGACCTGTGCGAAGACCCCCGGGTGCCTGTCGAAGAAGTACTCATTGAGGACGGGGTCGTAGTTGGCGAGCGCCTCCGTCAGCCGCGACAACCGCGTCGCGGGGATCTTCTTGAGCGTAGCTTTGTAGGTTTCGTATCTGAAATGTATTAAAACCTTGTTATTTATTGGAGAAGGAAGTATTATATTTAATACTGAACGTTGTTCGATTCCATGCGACCACCAAATCATCATGTAACGTTCATCAAGTTATACGTTGTATTTATCCCCTTTAAAAATACAATAATTGTTGCCTTTTGGGGACAATTTTTTTTTGTAAGTTGCTGTCAACTACCGAGCCACACAGTATTCAGATTTTTACTTTGTAAATTTTGTAAACTATCTGCTTATTGGTTACCTAATTATGATTTATAATTTGTTACCCATTTAGGTATGTGTAGTTTATCGTGTTATTGTTTTAAATGGCAATTCATTTTTTTCTTTCTATTTCATTCATTCTATGCTTGAGATCGTATCGTTCTGTTCTATAATTTTCTAGATAAATGAACTGTCCAACGTTTATTAGCTCTATCAAAATAAAATCTCTCGACAATATAATGTTCAAGAATACGACGTAACATTCAAAATCACATAGAATTACGTTTGTATTATTTTAACGTAATGTTTCTACAATAAATATTGTTTTGTTACTTATTTATATTTAGGGCCGATTTTTCAATGCTTGAATAAAACTTATCTCGTATTCGTCCAGTAAAGTATTACACGTTAATATTAAAATGTCACGTAAACTATCAAATACGGGCAATTAGAATACGTTTTTTAAAATGGTAGTTTTATATATTATTATTCGACGAATAAGTTTTATCCAAGCATTAAAAAATCGGCCTTTAGTGTAATTATTTTATACGATTGCATTGTCAACTTGATAGAGATGGCCGATATCATAAATACGGATAAGATTGAGAAATAAAACTGTAAGTCCCACTTAATTAGTGTTTTATTTGATTTAAATCCTCAAAGCTCTTCCAAAGCTCAACTTTGACCTTCTCTGTTCTTAATTAATTTGTTGACGAATAAAAGTATCGTGTAGAGTGTAGACATATAGGTTTTTGTACAATATATTATGTGTTGACCTTACCATCCTTAATAGTATACAGCTAAATGTGAATATGTTTGTTTGTTTTTTTTTTTTTCACATGAAAACGGAGTGATTTTACAATGCGATTTTTGTGATAGGTAGTAGGGAAGTCGCAGGCAACATCATTTAGCATGTATATTATGTGCATTATTGTAAAGAAGATTACAAATAAGATACATATATTTATTCGCTTGAATCCCTTGACTATTTCTTCAGAACTTGAATTTGTAATTTGTTTTATATTTTACACGAAATCACTTTGAGTACATTTAGAACAAAATCTGATTTAACGAAAATTATAAATTTAATATTCACTATAAAACGAACACCAAACTTTGTTTAAAAACCTATTATTTTTTTTACTGTGAATGAAGTTATGTTACATAATATTTAAGCAGAATTATGTACATTGCGGTTTGTAATAATGTATGCTGAATTGAAAAGGAAAGATTATTTTGCGAATATAGTTAATGTTTTTCGCTTTTTTGTCGCAATCGCATAAAAAGGACATCGTTCTTGAAGTTGGTTAACATAAACAAACAAAACAGAATGAGAAATTAACAAAACAAGGTCAAATTAAATTATACGGTCAAATTATATTAAGTAATGACTAAGATTTATGACCTTTGAAATGCCCAGAGCAATATATCTACATAGTAATATTCATATTATTGCGTACAAACTGACAAGCGAATGTGGGTTTTAGTAGGTATTATTCCTTATCTATGTAGTTGCAGAAATGGGCTAAAGAAAATATAATAAGTCGTGTAACGTGTGAAAAAGACGCGACTTTGAACCCCGCGACTGTATTTTTTCCACTGTTTAGCTATTAAAAAAGAGCGTGTTCAAAAATATTGTAGTTTCCTTCATGTGAAAAATGAGTATCTGTGTAATTTACGAACAAGCTTTGTTTAATCTAGTCTGGTATAACCAGGAATACTTAAAACTTTCTTTCAATAGATTTCCATAAGTTAGCTTTTAATAAAATGAATCAATTTTTCATAATGAATCAATGAATAACTTTTAATTGCATTTTCATGAATTAATGTTCATTGTGCATTCACCATTACAATAATTGTTACAGATAATAAATAGTTGTTAATTGCGCGGGAAATACAGATAAATAATAGTAGCCGCTGACCAACCGTGGTTTTGGAAAACAATAGGTCACAAATACCGAATATTTAAGTAATTAAATGTGGTATAAGCGAATTTTAATGTTTATATGAGTATTCAAATGATTATTTAACTCATTAGTTAATTCATTGAACCGTACGATGAAATTCGTATGATATAATATTATAGATAAATAATAGGTATGAACGAATTTACTTTGTGCTGACAGAATCTAAAATATATTAGTTCAGGATACATCGCCAATTTTTGCAAGTGACTACTATCAAGCTGATTTTCCGTTTGTAGCTTTATTTTGATGAGACACCGAATAATTTCGTGTACGAAACTCTCGATTGTGGTAGCTAACAGAGATAACAAGGATAAATTTTTTTGATTTGATGGTTCTCAAATATTTATTACGCAATTTGTAGGACAATATGTCTTGTGAATTATATAAACATTAACTAAGTGAAAACAAAAAAATCAGCTTGTTAGTAATCATTTATGATGACCTCGTTATCGATACACTTTGGAAAGGGGGTCTCTTTGAACCAACCATAGATTTTGTAGGACAAATATTTTTTCGAATAATTTAGGTAATTATCTTGAGATTGAACAAAAAACAAATTCAGTTAGTAATAAATATTTGAGAACCATCAAATCAAAAATTTGTTGGTTCGTTTGTTTTATCCTTGTTATCTCTGTTAGCTACCACAATCGAGACTTTCGTACACGAAATTATTGGGCGTCTCATCAAAATAAAGCTACAAACGGAAAATTAGCTTGATAGTAGTCACTTGCAAAATGGGCGATGTATCCTGAACTATATAAATATACATAGTAATAGAGAACTGTGAACGTAATGATGAACAGCATTCATACAATGCAAGAGAAATGAATCACTCCTCAAGGAGTTACGTGGATGTAAGTGTCTCTAAGAATAAAAATATAAGATGGATGCCAGTTCTGAGTTGAAAACTTACAAGAAAGCCAAAATAGTCATTTAGAAACGTGGATTTTATATAGTGTTATTTATTTGATTAACTTTTATTTACGAGCCAATGCGATAAACAGGTAGGCAGACGTACCTACAGACAAATTGAATACAAAGTTTTATAGATAAGTAAATAAAAAGTTAAATATTTGATTAAAAACCGATAGAAGTTTTCAATTTAATTAAATTGACCAACGTATATAGAGGTTTTATTACTCCTATGCTTATGAAATTGCATACATACATTCTTTGGTAACTAAAACACACCCGGACAAAGTGAAAACGAAATTAGGCCAAGTGCATGTTACTTCAAAAGGGTATCGGCATCGTGTTGCAATCAGCAAAGTATAGGAAACAGAGGTTGTAGCCAACTTCCAAAGAAGAAAGTTCATGTTTCTCTATATTTTTCTACAACCGTCAGATTATTATTTTATTCTGTGTAGGTGCAAAAATTCTTAAAGGAATTTCACTCGCAAATAATAAATCTCAAAAAATAAGAACTAAATCTTCAATTTTTGTATACCTAATATCAAAATTCAAAAACGATTTGATAAAGTTGAAAAATATATTATCTAATATTTATACGTAGTAATTAATTATTTAATTTAATTCATTCTATAAAATCTGTAGTACAACAGTTAATACGATATTTACATTAAAATTTTTACCTTTACAATTCGTCAAAATAATTACCTCATATCATAATTAATGTGTTTAACGTCATCAACATTAAAAGCTGGCAAGATAAATAACCAAAAATTCCACCAAAGTTACATTGTTTACAAGTACTCTAAATAGGGTTGTACAATTGTGGTTTTACCAAAAACACAATCTTTGAGTGCACTCCAACGTTAAATAAGTCGCAATTTTCCTTATTGGAGGCAATTTTCCGCAAGATTTAATTTGATAGCAGAATTTTAGACTCCAACTCTTGGTGTATGAATTCTAATGCCACCTGAACGATTTAAAAGCTATTTTCAATTTCTCACGAATCTTATTTGAGATAGTTTCAGTTACAGTTTGTTTCGTAAAAATCGATTAGACTGTTTAAACTAGCACCACTAGCTATATCAAGCTTTATCCGTTAAATAATTTAAGTAGGTGTTAAAAAGAAAATACATACTTTATGTCTTTAATTACGATGTTTCACCTATTCTTTTTATAGCGATATTATCAATATATGTACCTGCTTCTACAGATATAAGAGTACAAAATTGGATTACAAACATTTTAGTTACAATGTTATTTTTAAAATAAACAGAACCCTATTTTCCCTATTTGATAAATAGTAAATTGATAAGTATTTATTATAATATAAACAAACAAAATTAATACACACTCTATTATATATATAGGCCACACATTAGTCATTTGATGTGCGAACAGCTCTGCAGGATATGTAAGGTCTAATCCTAGACTAACAATGGAATTCGGAGGCTTGATGCTCTGAAATCCCGGGAAATCCCTCGTACAATGAGATATTTTAACCAACTTAATAGAAAAGGGTAAAAATCTGATACTTTTCGGGGATGAAAGATAAAAAGTTTGGAGAAAAAACAGGAGCCTCTTACATAATATATTTATCTTAAAAATAGTATATTGTTATTATGATCACGTTGTAGTAGTATGCCAATTTTCGTAAAATGGTCACATCTCTAAGTATATTATCTCTCTATCTATCTTTAAATTCTGTTTCATTATGAGGAATGACAAGAGGGGACTTATTTATTATAGTATAAACAATTATATTTACTAGGGGCTGATTTTTCAATCCTTGGTTAAAACTTATTCGTCGAATAACGTATTAAACTACCATTTCAAGTGTATTCTAATTGCCCGTATTTGACAGTTTACAGGTGACATTTTAATATTATCGTGTAATACTTTATTGGACGGATAAGTTTTAACTAGTGATTGAAAAATCGGCTCTAAGTAATATGAATTTTTACCTTGCGACTATCAGACTGTTTTTTTTAAGTTAACGACCCTACACTATGATATATGGTAATTGGTAATACATAACCAATAACGATTGTCTGAAACACTTCTCATATTATCTAACAAAATAAACAAGTCTAGATATTCCGAGAGTTCTTAGAACAAAATAAATATCATTTCTAAGACCCCATTATCATCATTACGCCCTAGTTTTCACCCTTATAGAGGGGTAAATTTATTCACTAGCTATTATTATTTATGTTTTAGAAACATGCTTCAGTCGAAGGTTATTTATGTTGTTAAAGATACATTATCTTCTAGAAAGATCGATTACCAGCGTCTATTCCAATGCTTAACAGTATGGCTGCCACTTACTTAAAATAACAACAGCTTTGATAATAATAATATGTGTCCTTACACATAAATAAGGCTTGTATAATATTATTAGTAACATAATTAGCCTAGAATTATACAGTACGCTCCCGGACATCCTTTAAACTGGGGATAACCCCGGAAAACTTAGCCGGATGGAAACCCTCGCTCCTTTGAAAGGTTCCTATACATATGATGTGCCATGTCTCTATTCACTACATATTTAGGAAGATTGCAGATCAACGGGACCCGGTATCGAATTACGAAATTATGAATTACTAAATATATTGAACCCACGGGTAAAATCAAGTAGCATTACATAGTATAAAACAAAGTCGCTTTCTCTGTCCCTATGTCCCTATGTATACTTAAATCTTTAACACTACGCAACGGATTTTGATGCGGTTTCTTTTAAAAGAATCAATTCAAGAAGAAGGTTTTAGTATATAATATATTATGTTTTAGAGTTTAGACAAAGCGCGCGAAGTCGCGGGCGGAAAAGCTAGTAATACCTATTATATAGATCTACATAGATTTCTGTGCCGGGAAAAGATGCCATTGCGATTTATTAATTCATAAAAGAAGTCGATGAGCAATTGATCAATTAAAATTTCGGAGGACATCTATTGGTTTGGTAAGAATAAAAAAAATATTCTTTTGTATTGTAGTATTTTTTCCGCACCAAATACATAACACGAAACTATATCCTAGGTTATTTACGTATTAAATTAATATATTAGAAAATCACAGACGTCAACATTAACAACATATATTAATCATTTATGTGGGGATGGTGTAAATGAAAAGCCAAATTCGCCCAATCGATTTATTTCCCAGACACCGGTTACATATCAAAAATACATTTCAACAATCCTCCATCACATCGTACCCAAAAAAAACACAAAGTCAAGTCATAGACAACCAAAAATCTACAGTCTACAGATAACATGTCCACAGATTAAATAATAGAAAAACACAGACTAAAAATAAAACTAGTAATCATGAAATACATCTTAATATTTTATCCTATTCCCACACGGTCATCCTGCAGAATCATCTGTCCCAGATGAGTCAACAGTCGTAGATGATCAATATGGTAAGTAGACAATGGTAAATCACCTTTATCTATTACATGTAGAAATCCTTCCTTCTTTCCTCTTTTATTTGAATTAAGTATACATTCCACGCAATTATCAATGTTTGTTTTAATCTTTTCCTTTAAATTCTCTATATAATAATTTCTATTTATTAATTCCTCAGTTTTAACACAACCAAAATGTCCGTTTTCATGATGTTTTCTTATAATTTCATTTTGCATTTTCTTAGGTACAACCATTAATTTATTTCCATCCTTAATCTTCCATAACATTCCATTCTCTAAAACATAGTCATCATAAGATTCCTTTTCTAATACTTTCTTTATTAGTTTTATTTGCAGATCATCATCTTGAGCTCTTCGCAGGCGTGCTGCGGTATCGGTAAGTACAATTATATTCTTTATAGGCTGTCGGCTGAGAGCATCTGCATGTTTCATCCTTGCTGCAGGCCGATGTTCAATCGTGTAGTCATATTCTTCAAGTAAGAGCGCCCAGCGAGCTACTCTCGGAGGTAAGTCTTTTTTCTGCAATGTCATAGTCAAGGCGGAGCAGTCTGTAACAATTTTAAATTTAATACCTAGCAAGTATACTCTAAACTTTTTAACAGCTTCAACAATAGCTAATATTTCTAAATAATAACTGTGATACTTTTTTTCAGTAGCGGATGTCTTCTTGCTCATGTAGTAAACGGGATGCATCTTATTATCTGTTAAACTCCTTTGCAATAATACAGCACCATATCCTTCAGCACTTGCATCTGTGTGTAGTTCTGTTTCTAAATTCGGATCATAAATCTTCAAAACTGGAGATTGACATAAAATAAACTTTAATTTCTGAAATGCTTTTTCACAGTCTAAGTTAAAATTAAAAACAGTACCTTTCTTTAGTAAATCAGTCAGAGGTTTTGCTATTAAAGAATAATCCTTTATAAACTTTCTAAAATAACCTGTTAGTCCGAGGAAACTTTGAAGTGACTTTATATTGTGAGGAGTCTGAAAATGTTCTACAGCGGCAATTTTCTCCACTGAAGGTTTAATTTCACCTTCTGAAACAATATAACCCAAGTAATTAATACTTTTTTGCATAAAATAACATTTATCCCAGTTAAATAGTAAACCATACTCTTCAGCTCTGTCAAATACTTTTTGTAAATTAACAAATCCTTCCTCTGCAGATTGAAATGGTAAAATGAGATCGTCAAGATATGATAGAACAATACCATCCGTAATAAGATCCTGAAAAATATCATTAATAAATCTCTGAAAAACAGAAGGAGCAGTGCATAAGCCAAAAGGCATCTTAATGAATTCATATTGACCTCGTGGTGTTACAAATGATGTATACTTCTGACTATTAATATGAACATTCACATGTAAAAATCCATTTTTTAAATCAAGCGAGGTAAACATTTTTGCATAAGTTAATCTGTCTAATTGATCTTCAATGAGTGGTAGTGGATATCTTTCTTTAATAATCTTCTTATTCAATTTCCTGTAATCAACACACAATCTATAGTTTCCATTCTTCTTTTTTGCAAGCACAATTGGACTAGCATAATCAGACTTACTTGTTTTTATTATTCCTTCATCAAGCCATTCTTTAATCTGTTTGTCAACAATGTTAAGCTCCAAAGGTGACAATCGTCGTGGATTCTGATAAACTGGTACATCATCGGTTAATAATATTTTAAGTTTTACATTTGATTCTTTAGTACATCTTTTGGGGTTATATTCTTTTATAATATTCTGTATTTTATTCTTATATTCTTTGTTTTCAATATTTGTGATATCTTCATTTTCATTCTCTAGCATTGTAAGGTGTAATATTCTTGTTGCAGTGATAGTTCCAGATTTAAAATTGATTTCTACTTCTTTCAGTACAGGATTTCCTAATATAATGTTGACAGGGATAGCGCCATCATCAACAACATAAAATAAAGTTTCAAAATAACAATCATCAATTTCAATTTTTGCTGTGAAAGATCCTTTTGTATAAATTTCCTTTTCAGCTATTCCAGTTAAAGTTTCTGTTGTTCCTGAACTATAAGATAACAATTTTTCACCTTGAATCTTCCTAAAATAAGACATAATTATTAAATTAGCATCGCTTCCGGTATCAATCAGGGCTTCTACATCAATATTATTTATTTTCAGCTTCTTGAAAGGTCTCACATCAATATTATTTTTAGTTGACATAATTTCCAAACTCTTTTTTATACTTTTAGAACATTCAGTTGATTTATGGCCAAACAAGTTGCATTTAAAACATTTAATGCCTTTAGTACAATTAGGCGACTCATGATCTAAATCTCCACAATTGAAACATCTCTTTACTCGTAGTGTTTTTTGAATTTTCATGCCAATGGACTTTGATACTGAATTACTTTGAATCTTATTAGGTGAATATGATTTTTTCTTAATTTCTGAATAAATGTCTAATTTCTTTCTGAATTCTTTAATGTTACAAGCGCCATATAAAATATTTTTGTTGGACTCACTGTCTTTAATACCGTCGATGACATATTCCATCAGGGCTTCATCTTCAACATTCCCAAGTACTGCAAGTTCCTTCATATGTAAAAAATATTGCTGATGAGTCTCATTCATCTTCATCCGGCGAGTTGAAAGTCTCTTGTGAACAGTTGCACTGTTCAACTTCTTACCAAATTCCTCACGGAGCTCAGACTTAAGTGTATCCCACGTGGTGGTCCCACTTAGTGAACGTAAAAATAGCTTGGCGGTTCCCGCGAGAAGCCGCTTCGAAAATATGAGTTTTTCTATTTCGCCCCATTGCATTAAAGAGGAAATATCTTCAAAATCTTTTACGAATGTTTCGATGCCATAGGCATCATCACCCGAAAATGGCGTCATTGATTTCTCTAAGTCATTGAAGGAAATACGCGGCGATGGTTCACCACAATCATCATCATCTTTTACTCGTTTCGGCGGCATGTTGAATAATGTAAATAAAAAGTTTTATAGTCTTCAAGTCGTAATCGTATAATCATAAGTGATAAGCTTCTTTAAATCTTAGTCTTCGTTCGTAATTCGTAAATTCTTAATCAGGTTAAATCACCGGCATCATAGTCTTCGTCTGTTTTTTCTTTATTCCACCATCCCGTATCCCGGACGAGCCCCCAAATTATGTGGGGATGGTGTAAATGAAAAGCCAAATTCGCCCAATCGATTTATTTCCCAGACACCGGTTACATATCAAAAATACATTTCAACAATCCTCCATCACATCGTACCCAAAAAAAACACAAAGTCAAGTCATAGACAACCAAAAATCTACAGTCTACAGATAACATGTCCACAGATTAAATAATAGAAAAACACAGACTAAAAATAAAACTAGTAATCATGAAATACATCTTAATATTTTATCCTATTCCCACATATATAATACACAACAACGTAATCATACACAATCTTCGTCATAATCTGAAGATTATCACGTTCTTATCCAAAGAAAACGTATCTAGCTGTAATTACGAAATTATTTATTCTTTTTGAGATACTAAATCCTGTAAGCAAAGGAAACCTTTACTCTAAAACTTTAATAAACAGCTTGCGGTATTTTCCTGAGATACAAGGTTGGATATACATTTAAGAAATGTGTTTATAATGTGAATTTTAAGATTATTTCTAATGAGTAAATATCTCGTCGACGTAAACTAAAAAATTTCGGTGTTTTCTTGTTTTGTTAAAATGTACAATGTACATATTATGATGTTAACGTTATTTACTTTCATGAAATATCTAGTAACATAATTCGCACCTTCGGTAGAACAAGGGCATAATTGTCATAAATTGCCAAAATGACTTAAATATGCAGAAATGCTTTAAAAAGGCCCTTTCAACTGGAGGGACAAAGACATTCGTTTAATTCCTGCAAAAAACAGCCAGATTGAAATAGTGGCGTTGTCATTTTGGCGCTATTTTGTTTCTCTCTTGGCGAGACAAAGTCTCATTGGTTAGTTGTGCCATCGGCGGGGACTGAGCTAGCTGTCACTTGGAGCGCTAACGTCGTTTATGTAAATATGCCCTATAATTTTTTTGATTTCTGGAACGACAAGGCCATATCTGTCACACTTATGCCTAGTTTACGATTTAAAAATTGGGAGGACAAAGTCGTTCAGACAATTGTGCCCTTGTCTGTCCAAGATTTGTTATACTCCATGGTCTTAAAAGTAACATTTTATTCCGATATTTGCTGTAGAGAGCAAAAAAAACAAGTTAGTTTTTTAGAAATTTAAACGATAGGACTGCCAATCAAAATACAACAAACATACCCACAAATCTATCCTCAAAAACTTTCGAGTTTACATAATAAATAATAATATTAGTAAGATATTTATTCGTAAATAATTATTTTTCTTTTTCAAATTTGTTTTTGGAATGTATTATTTTGCTGTGAACACATTGCCTATAAAATCGATCATACATAAATTAGGGGACCCAGCGTAAAGCCGATGCCGTCCATTCTGGAATGTAAAACGTGCAAAAAAAGCTGGCCCAATATCAATATGCACTCCGGCAGAATACATAAGCCTTATAAAAAATGCCACGAAAAAGGAGGAATTATTTAATGTCAAGGAATTGAATTATGATTCTTTCTTGTTCTGTTATCTTAATATAATATTATTCCAATTTTTAAAGCGATTCCAAAGAATTTTGCTAGGAAACATAATAGTTTCAGATTGTTGAAGATGTGTAATGGCTGATTAGTAAGTTTTGATCTCTATTTTTGTGATAAAGTACTGCGGCTTTCTAAAGTGTTTAAGAAAATAAAACATTTATACAAAAAAACACGTTATTATCATTCCAAAATTATTAACTTAAAGCTTTAGATATGGCCATATTTACAAATTAATTTTCTTGTTGGTGGAACAAGGGCACAAATGTACACCTACTTAAGAAAAAAATATTATTAAAAAAAAAACTAGCAGTTTTTAATATTTGTAAACGATACACCTAAAAGAATATAGTATATAGTTTATGTCATACAAAGCAGAACAACCATAAAAAAATTATTATCATAGCTAGACCACATTATGTACTACAAATATCTTAAAATGGCTCTCCTGTAAAATTGCAAAAACTGTAATTGTGCCCTTGTTCTACCGAAGGTGCGATATGTAATTTATAGTATGTCTATTGAATGTTAAGTTCCGCAGAACTATCTCGATATAGTTCTGTGTTCAGTTCCATATTTTCATTGGTACAGTTATGTGATATAGCAAATTGACACGAAATGACAGAACTTTTACACGCTGTGACAGAGCGTGTAAAAGTCCCGCAAAATACACAAATAAACATGCTTTCGCTTAATTTATAATATAACTAACTAGGAAGAAGGTAAAATTTCAATAATTTATCTCTTTAAATACACCATTCGATACCCCAGTTGTTAGAAGCATACTTGTACATACTTGTATAAGACAAAACTCCTTCAGTTTACAACTTGAACAGTTCTTATTGACGCTGAAAGTTAGTAGTTTTATGTCGCGATAAACGCTTTTAATGCGTCATCGAGTCCCCGAGGAACTTAAGACGCAATAATTCTAACATTTTCACCAACACGTACGTTTTAACGTATATATTATAAATATTTATTTACTTATATTTTTGAGTTTATTTTAATTCACTAGCTGTGCCCCCCCAGTTTTACCTGCACTGCTCCGTTCCTGATGACGCGTGGATCCTGAGATTAGCGCGCTCAATCAATCAAACAAACAAAAAAACTCTTCAATTTATAATATTCCTCGCTTTATAATATAAGTATGTTGTTTAATTTATTCTCCCATACTGACTGTAAATCAGCGCTGACTAATTTGTAGAATAACTGAAAACGAGTACATTTTTGTACGCTGCGTTATCTTCAATTTTATTTGTTATTTTTTTAAGCTATTACATAGCTTCTATCGCGGGCCTTGAGCGCGGGGACAGAATCCAGAAATTCATTGATCAATTCTTGAACGAATGCTATGCAATAGCTTTACCGCGGCAGTCCCCGAGTGCCACACGTCTTTTTTTTTAATAACGCGTCCATCAAATAACAAAAGCCTATAAAATGTCTGTAATAAAGCAAATAAACTTCCGTACAATTACCAGGATAGCAGAAGAAATGAAAACAATATTCATTCTGGTAAATAAATGTACCGAAGCTTAAATATAGACAATTTATAAAAATTATGCAGGAGAAAATAATGGCCGCTCCACGACAATGCTATAATTTCAACGTATTTTTGAAATGTTACGGAACAAGAGGAAAACTTGGGTTTATAGAAATATCTCATTAGCATAATCGATAGATAGTGATGTTGTTGTTGGAAATTCCGATTTATTTTATCTTACACAGGATGCGTTTTAGATATTTAAAGATAATAATGTAAGTATAGAGACCGAACAACACATAACAAATTTTGTCACAGAACCTGTGTGACAAAATTTGTAGGTACTCTTTCACGTAAAATCGTAAACACATTCATATTATAGTTTTATTTCGCATTAAAAAATAAAGTTTGCTCAAAAATTCAAGTGTCAAATAAGCTTTTAGAAGCTCTTTTTATTACTTTACAATGCCAAAAGTGCCAATAAAAATCATTTATAACGACAACTTCAATTAGCATTACTTTCATATTCATAAAAGCGCAAACGAATGAAATATTAAAACGTCAAATTTCCAGACAATTTAATATCTGCCAATTTTCTGACTTGCACAGTACATGCCCATATTTTTGCATATTTACAAAGATCGGACCCTCTCGCGATCCTGAATAATATAGTGAGCAGAAATATGCTTAGTTTTAGACATAATTTAGCACTTACCAGATGGGCTGTAGGGTGTCTATACGCGAAAGAGCTAGTTGGTTAATATTTCTTACATATTCGCGTAACGAAGTTAGGGTGTAAGTCTGAAGTTTGTTAATGGCGTTATGCGATTATGCTAGATGTTATATTTTATTGCCCCTGCTATATTGAAACTTCTTTGCGTCGGTGAATTTATACGTTAATTCAATACTTGTTCTTTCGGGTTTCTTAAATGATTAACAAAAACTTACATTTCGTTACTTCAATCGGCTCTCTTTAATAAAGAAATAACTGAACAAGCGATTATCAAAATAACTAGAAATTTCTTTAATTGTGTCGGTCATCCAATAAATTTATGTAATATTGATAGAAAAGAGAGCAAATTTGTGAAGTACAATGCATAAAATAATAGATTTAAATCCTTTATTTTGCTTTTCATTTAATAACATAGACTATTAATAAAATGCCTTATTTAACCAATATGCTGATACAATACTTCTATCCAGTAAGCTACGCAGAATCTTCTTGTATATAAAAAGCCTTTCTCTACCCCACATGATTTCTTTACCCAGACTAATAATTTTGGAGTGATACAATTTCGATCCGTCCACCTGATCCACGGCCTAAATGCTGCAGCTAATAACGAAAGGCTATTGTGCAAAATATAACCGTATTTTAAAGAAAATAGAAGTTATTTTGTTACAATTTTTTATGTAGATTCAACTTAAATAACATGATCAATGTAATTCACAGTAATTTCAAACAATACAAGATGAATGAAAAGTGAAAACACTCTTCGTGTTTCATTAAGCTTCATTTTTAAATTATGACCAGATAATACATTATCATGTAGATTTATAGGTCTTTTAAATCTTAATTACGAGACATTTGAAGGAATTATAATGAGATATTTCTTGTTATTAGACTTGGTTACAAAAAAACATTGAGTTCTTTGACAAGTTTCAGTTCTTCTAAGGAGGAATAACTCTCTGATAGCACTAGGTGCCAAATGCCAATTATAATTTAATCATTTTAAATTAAATCAGTACAATATAAATTATATATCTTGTTACAGAGGGATTCTCTATATATAGAGCTGTTCAATAATTCCTCGATAATATATAGCCCCGAGCTAGGCATCACTTAGGCACTAATGGAATATATAGCCTGTATCTGTATTTTGCTGCATCGTTAGTATGGAAATTGGAATAAAGCTAGGGAAAGGAAATATATGTAAAAACATATACTATATAATAAATTCTTAATATTATGTTGAACAATGTTATAGGAGACACTCGAAATAAAAAAAAGTTTTCAAAATACATATTTCGCTTTTTTACCTTCGCCATTGTTGCCTGGCAGAGATCAATGCGTAGTAATAAAGCCGCCAATGATTGTGCTACATCAATTCGGTGTCATGTTGTTTATTTCCTTTTTGTATTTTATTTTATGTATGTACAATAAAATGTAATTAATAATAATTAATTGTAATTAATAAAATAATAGACCTCTGCATTTCTAGTCACAAACAAACAAGAGACATGGAAAACAATTAATGTTTTATGACAAGAATAAATTTTAACTACAATATACTCATTACACAATACACATATTATACTGTATTGTATCACAATATTTAAAAAAAATATCAAAACCATTACACCATCTTTCGACCGTATTTACACAAGTCGTAAAATCTTGTAATTCTCCACAAATTTATTACAAAAACAATTTCTACTTCTCAGACTAACTACTTGAATCTATTGAAACCTAATTATAGAATCGTTTAAACACTAACGAGATTGTAACTTTGTTTTTTGTTCTAGAGTAAAAGTAATTATCAAAGCGTAAATAAGTAACAGACTATCCATTTAAGTATTTGCCTATTGACTATTCTATATTGTAAATAATAAAAATAAAACAATATAATATAGACACAGATTATGATTCTAGATGTTTTTCTGTGTTTCGGAACATCCTGAGACATTAATATTTTTTGTTTAATAACTTCTGGATGTGTTCTGTATAGCTTTTCCGTGTTATAGTTGAAAATAGTTATCCTATACCACATAATAATAACTAGTAGCTGCTAGCTAGTACCTATAACTGAGATCTACATTCGTAGGAACAGAATACGCGTATTTTTATGATTCCTCGAAGTTATGGAGTTGTTTAAAGGAGTGAATAAAACTAACATGGCATTTTAAAAAAATTGTTTGCAAACATACTACTGACATTACTATATTATAATTTTTTTTCAACTACGTAACCGACTCGCACTTAGCCAAGTGGATTACGCAGCTTATCAAATGACATGCAAGTTCCTTTGAATGATTAATGAAACACCTTACGAGGCTTAATGCTGATGTACTACTAATTAATATTATCTGAATTTAATTAGCGATCAGTTATGTGCGTGTATGAGGTAATGTGCACAATAATTCAAATTATATGGCTTTAGTAAGCTTTGCCTAACTTAACGAAGTTATAGCCCCTTATAGGACTCCAATTTGATAGGAGAGAATAATTATAATAATGAGAAGATTATGGAGATAATCTCATGTCTCAGATATTTACTCTCCAGTTAAAGTATTAATAGGTAAATAAATGCAAAATTTGCAATGAAATAGCGCAATGTTATAATGCGCAATTTTTAGAGTGGCCGCTCAGCAGGACGCATAGCCCGTAGCTTATAAAGAAACTAACTTTCCGGCCCCGGCTTCGCCCGCTTTGTCTTAAATCTAATAAATTATATACCTACCTACTAAAATACCTTCCTCTTGAATCACTCTATCTATTATAAAAACCGCATCAAAATCCGCTGCGTAATTTAAAGATATCAGCATAAATATGGACATAAGGTCACAGAATGCAACTTTGTTTTATACTACGAGTATGTAGTGATTACTCTTGGACAGATAAATAACGATACTTTAATACATAAGTATATGTACGTTATATACAAAACATTAAAAATTAATTTGGCTATCTTTTCTGCACGAGCAAAAAACAAAAGTATTCACAACCCATAAAAATACAATCGATTCTCGCTTTGTTTGTGTATTTTAAACATGAGAACGCTTTTTATACGCTTTTAAGATAACAGATACCAATAAAAAGATAAATTCAAGCTCCATAAGCCCGGGACTCCAGGACCAATGATCTGTGAAACCGAATATTCGAGAATACCCAAAATATCTTTCATGGAACGCTTCGTTACTTTTGGGTGATGTTTAAAGCTATATTTTTGTATACAATATAGAGCAGGGAATAATAAAACTGAAAGGTTTTTTTGTTAATTAATTTAAACCAGTTGTTGTTCGTTCAGTAGTTGTTCTATCAGATACCCCTTTTTCACATACCTAAGGGTATAAAAATAGCCATAGAACTACTCTCAGACCTATGGAATATACATAATATATATAAATCTCGTGTCACAATGTTTGTCCTCAATGGACTCCTAAACCACTTAACCGATTATAATAAAGTTCGCACACCATGTGCAGTTCGATCCAACTTGAGAGATAGGATAGGTTTTATCCCGGAATTCCCTCGGGAACGGGAACTATGCGGGTTTTTCTTTGAAAACGCGGGCGAAGCCGCGGGCGGAAAGCTAGTATAAGAATAAAATTTAAAAATGTTGTGTGGTTTTATGAAACCACGGTAAAAGTGAAACTTTTTTTCACACTATAGAGTATAGACATTTAACTAAAAAATATCGTATTTGTACGATAATTATCGTACGTATCGTGCGTCACGCGACATGCGCTACACAGACCAAAAAGTTTGAGACGATGTAATAAAAGTTTCACTTTAATAAAAATCGATAAAGCCTTATCTGGAGATTGGTAACAAGCATATTGACATCATGATTATATGCTTTATAGCCACACACACTGAATATATAGATATTATAGGAACACACTTGACAATTAAGGTTTTCAAGTATATAAAAATCAACATTATTTTGAAAACACAAAAAATTAAACGTTGGTAAATATTTAAATGGATATGTAGGTATGTATTTACATTATTCTATTTGAGACTTCATTTCATGCAGGTACAGATTTATTTTTTATTTCTCAAGTAAATTCTACGAAATATCCGCCATAACCACGCGGAACAAAACTGTCTCAACTACTATTTAAATACGTCGAAAAATGTTTGACTTTTCTAATAACCACACCCCTAAATAATAGTTATTCCCGCCAACTAAAAATTTCCGCCAATTACGCCCCACTAAAGATCCTGTAAGCTAAAGGTGTCGGAAGGGGACAATTTAGAACCTCCTTGGCCGTAATCTTTTGTTAACAGGGCTGCCAACACGCGGAAAACATTTGACCTATTTTTTCATCTTGGAAAACTTTTTACTTCGATGTTTAATATAACTTATAGTTCAAACTTTAAATAATATTAATAACTCTTTTTAATAAGAATATGTAAGACGTAAGTATATACCTAATTAAATATGGTGATTTCATTGTTTTAGATAAAAAGTAAGTTCAAGTTTAAATATATGGAGTGAGGATAAATAATAATTTGAAACATCCATTTTATAATTATTGATTGATTATTCTACAATGTTTCCACTTGCTTGCTTTGCTGCTTGATGCTTCTAAGTTCTTCTAGTTTCTTCGACGATAAGAAATTACAAATTTTACACTATAATTTCTTAAACTTATTGAAGTGGCAACCCTACGACCACCAAAATAATGAGTGACTACTGAAAAAGTCGACTTTGGGATTTGTTACAATTTTTCTTCTCTTTTAACAAGCAAAGTTCTGGGTCTTCTCAATTTTTTCTCTCAATCTTTATCTTAATCGCATACTATAATAATATATCTTTTATATTATTTATACCACAAATTATACCAAAAAAATAATGCGATTCATATTGTAAATGAGATATATTATACGTATTCTATACATATTAATATGTTTAGCATACATTATCATAAACAAAATCTTATATATAAAATTCCCGTGTCACAATGTTAGTTACCATACTCCTCCAAAACGGCTGAACCGATTGTCATGAAATTTTCTGTGCATATCGGGTAAGTCTGAGAATCGGCCAACATCTATTTTTCATATGTACCACGGGCGAAGCCAGGGCGGACCGCTAGTATAAATATAAAATAGTTTCAGACATATTCTCTGAAATACTGAAAGGTCGGCGAATTTTCATTACCTGCTTACGTCAACGCTTTTCTTAGGAGGAAGTTCTCAGTTCAAATGTATCTTTTTGGGTTTTTTACCTCAGTTACAACAACTTTCGACTGGGTGAAACGATTTTGATAAGTATTTATTTATTTGAAAGCTGGTGCCTGCAATACATACCATTTAAATTTTGGTTTCTGAAAATTTGAAGGAAGTTTTTAGTTAAAAAATTTAAAGATAATAAAAAATATAGAACAAATATAAACATATTCTTCACAATATATTCATTTTCACACTTAAATATTAACGTATTGTATTATTAATTCCCGCCTGCCATGATTGGTTTAGTTAAGTATTCATTGGAACAGCCGAGTTTACTTCTTGATGGAAATAATTTACAATATTTCTGAAAAGAGGCGAACAAAGATTATTTATGTATTCCAGATTTATATAAAAGAGCTATATATTGGTGATAAACTGCCTGCTACGTGTAAATTTAATAATTAAATTATATTTTTAGCAAGCAAGCAAACAACTCTTATTTTGGAAAAGGTCTTTTACACTTTCCAAGAGTCATAATTAATTCTTATAATAATAACTATCATGACGACAATCTTGTTAAGGCCGATTCAGATAAATCTGGATCTGGCGCATGAGGTTGTCGAGATGTGGGGCGGTGTGTCTGCCGAGATAATCCCCATAGTTGTGTCCACCAATGGGCTAGTTTCCTTCCTCCTTAAAACAATATTTAAGGAGGTTGGATTTACCGGTAAAGCCCATGACAGTGGGGATACAGCGGGCAGTCCTGCTGGACAACGCTCGGATAGTCCGCAGGTTCCTCACTCAATCGCACTAGGCTCCGGCCGTCTGGCCACTCAGCCGGAGTTGTTTAAAACACCGCCGCGAGGCGAGATACTTGCCCACACTATTAGTCAATAAAATGTTCCATTCTTTTCGGAGATTACCTACCAGACAAGAGCATAGCTTTTAATAATTGATCATTTCGATAAGTATCTATTATAGTATGTTATAACTATTCAAAATGTTCCTAGAATAAGTATTATTGAATAAATTAATGTTTGAGTTCGAGTTTTACCATTATTTTGACAGCATATAGGTATATAGATAATGAAAGAGCGCAGACCAAAGAAGCAGAATACATCCTGACATTAAAAGTATAATATAACGATAAAACGCACATATACTTATCAGCATAAAACAATTTGTTACAAAATACATTGTCAAACCGAGACACGAACATCAGCGTGATATAAAATATAATATACCCACAAAAGAGCACCCTGTATATTGAAAATGTGCTATTTGCAAACACATTGACGCGCTTCACACCCACACCAACACATACATGCATACAAGATGTCTTCCAGACCGATGAACTTGAAATATCAATAAAACTACGGAAACTTTGTAAATCCAAATATATTCAAGACGTTGTGCATTTAAAAATCTTTCGTATTGTAAAGGAGACCCTATTTATAAAAATAAAAAGCCTTTTTACTTGATTAAGTAACAAACATACTAACATCTGAATCCTTACTTAATATTATAAATGCGAAAGTAACTCTGTCTGTCTGTCTGTTACTCAATCACGTCTAAACTCCTATAAATATATAAAGATAATAATCAAATTAATATTACCCGAATATTCAAAGCAGAATTTTTTTTCGAATAATTAAAACAATAGTTAACATAAATGCCAAAACTTTATTACGATATAATTAATTCAATGTACAAGCTACTTAAAATTTAAATGAAAAGCGCAAAGCAAACAAAGCAAAAACTTTCGCAAACGGCTCTTCCCGGATTGTATTCATGAGAAATTCAGTTAATTTTGCATACGATGCAATGCAACCCTTGTTTTAAGTTATTATTGTATAAAATTATCTGTTATTTTATTTTATTTAATAAAAAAACAAATAAATCAAAAACTGGCGAACCGATATGTCACGTAGGTATCTACATATTTGTTCCCGTTCCCGTGGGATTTCCGGGATAAAACCTATCCTATGTGTTAATCCAAGTTACCCTCTATATGTGTGCTAAATTTCATTGTAATCGGTTCTGTAGTATTTGCGTTAAAGAGTAATAAACGCACACACACACACACATCTTCACAAACTTTCGCATTCATAATATTAGTAGGATGCTAAAATTACCTGTACTTAGTACTAAGAGTAACAAGTTTGAAATAATAATTATTTGAGTTTCCGAAGAATTTCTGACTACTCAATAAATTAAAATGTTTCTTGTAAAAGACATCACATGTACCGAATTAATAAAAACAGCTAAAATTCTCTTATTAAATTAAGTAAGGTATCAAATAACAATTCTGAGAGATTTACAGTGAAAATACAAATTTATATACCGCGTAATCTCGTTTGTTCAATAATAACTTGTGAAAGAAGAATTAGGGTTGCCCCGACCGATTTTCTCTAAATTAGGGTTGCCCACGATAAATTTACGTTATTATTTTTATATATAACACTTTTAACATGAAAGGGTATCGAAAATAAGCAAAGCAAAAAATACGTGACTGAAACCACGACTAGAGTTTTTAATATTCAATCACTAGCGCGTGATAAAGGCCTATCACAATAAAATTAAAAAACGAGCGAAAAAAATTTAAAGTCCAGTTTCCGAGAAATCTATGTTTGATATTGTAAATCCTTTTATATTTCCATAGCCGTATTTTGAAGAGGCTTTATCACTACATAGTATAAAACAAAGTCGCTTTCTCTGTCCCTATGTCCCTTTGTATGCTTAAATATTTAAAACTACGCAACGGATTTTGATGCGGTTTTTTTTTAATAGATAGAGTGATTCAAGGGGAAGGTTTTAGTATATAATTTATTAGGTTTTAGACAAAGCGGGCGAAGCCGCGGGCGGTAAGCTACTTTTGTATATAATAACGTTTCGAATGAAGATATTTTTATTATAATAATAGGCGGTTTCTATTCCAGTAACTTCGTCTCCATGAAATTGTACTATATAAATGATATTCAGCATATTATATAAGTTCGTTGTGTTAATATTTAGTTTTTTTTTTGGTTTAGTAAAAGTTTATTATTAATAAAATAAATACGCTCGTGTATCACCTGCCTATATGTTAACAAACAACGATCTCAGCAGGCGAACACCCTTAGCGCGTAGCGTAGGCAATAATGTTCATAAATATATTGCTTATAACGCAGATTGTTTTACCCGACTGCGAAAAGGTGTATTCGTTTGATTAAAACGTATTAGATCAGAGTTCAGAATTGTAAGAGAAGCCTGTCCGTAGTGTAGTCCTACTAATATTATAAATGCGAAAGTTTGTAAGGATGTGTGTGTGCGTGTGTTTGTTACTCTTTCACGCAAATACTACTAAACCGATTACAATGAAATTTAGCACACATATAGAGGGTAACTTGGATTAACACGTATGATAGGTTTTATCCCGGAAATCCCACGGGAACAGGAACTATGCGGGTTTTCTTTTGAAAACGCGGGCGAAGCCGCGTGCGGAAATCTAGTAATGTATAATGTTTATTTGTCATAGGTGCTACAAAATAGCATAGAAAACAAAACAGTCTACAGCGAAAGCAAAACAGAACCACACTCTATTGAATTAAGAAGTGAAACTTCTGTAGGCGCGTTGAGAGTAAAGTTTAAAGGTCCCGTCATGGCAATACCGTCACGTCATCTAGTAAAGCGAGGATTTTGGAATCTTTGAATCTTGCTAAAGAAGTTTCACTTCTGACACTTGTGCTCGGCGTACACACTTTTTTTTAAATAGTAATTTTAAACAAAATACATTTCGTAATAATAATATACAAATAAAAATATGTTAAAAAAAATATACATATTTATAAATATGTCGTTGAACTTTTGATTCTTCGACATGTTGGTTTCCTCACGATGTTTTTACTAATATTACATATCTACGAATATACATACTGTTTACATTTCATTTTTTGTGTTATGGTAAAACTAAAATGATCAGAACGCGTCATGGCTTTTGTTCATTGCCATAACGCGTCGTGGTCGAATAGAATTTCGGCCACGACACGAATTTCTGTATGTGGTTTTTTCTATGATTGTCACAGCACATCGAGAGCGTTTTCTTTAAAGTCACAACACGAATTTTGCGATGTGGTTTCTTTACTATCACCATAACCCGTTGTGAGATATTTTTTCGCTCAATTGGCATTTTATTTGGTATTTAAATGTACACATACGCTAGCTAACATAAAATATAATCCGAAATAGTATAATACAGTCTTATTCGTCTTGAATGGCAACTGATCCCTCTGAGACTTGATTCTGTCAATCTCACGTTAAATCAGATGCTTAGAGACTGTATTTTGGGGTTTTAGTTTGTTGTTTATTCAAGAATTCTCTGTAAAATCAGGCTGAAGCCGATAAGGCCTCCAAAAATACATAACTCTCCTACTACCTTAGTCGCCTTTTACAAATACGAACAAAAATAAAAACTCAAAAATTAATTTATTCAATTAGTCTTCTTCTAGACGCACTTTACATTGTCATAACATAATATTATTTTTTCCTACGAATAACCTCACTTCTTCCAAATAAGTCGGTAAAGAACTTATTATATGCGTGTAAATCCATTGTTTATAGGCGTGTCTACAAACGATATAAGATCGGATGTCAGAGACAGGTTCGGATTTCCGACACGTCTAAGATCCTGTGTCTTACATAAATCAATGGCAGATGTTTTTGGAGACAAATAAACACCCTGTTATTGTGATTTCGAGAGCTATTGGGACTAGCTCTTATATCTATACAAATAATGTTTCTAGATAGCAATGTTTTTGTGTGTACGAAGTAATCTCTAGAACGTTTTTAAACTTAATTTCTAAAGTAGTAGCTACTAATTGATTTCTGTGTGAGGAAAAATGAAGAAAATACTTTCTTAATGAAAAGCGTCACTCTCGTGATACCCAGATTAAGTGGTACTCAATAGCCAAATGCTAATTCAGACATTTGTCTGAAATAGTTTCTTATATTCTAGGAGGTAGCAACGTTGACAAGTGAGCATTTTAGTATAGTTGGTTCTTTGATATGCTGTTCCTCTTGCTATTTCGGTTACAGTCCGGGCTGTCTGGCTGGCCGCAGTGGTTGCGTTTATTAGTGCGCATCTTATCTGCACAGGAAAATATCCTTAATTTAAAGTCATTTTTTAACGCGTAATTTTTAATCGTTTGCCTTTAGATAGATCCATTAGACATACATTTTTTATTGCAAGACGTTTTTTTCGTTGTTAAATAGGTGCCAGACGCAATTTTTATTTCAAAATAATTAAAATATCATCGAAATACGTGAAATCCCATCAACATGAGTCCCAGTGAAGGATAAGTAATCACTGTGTTACTTATACTATATATAATATTCATTTTACTATTTACAGTTTTTTTGCAACAATCTACCATATCGCCTCCTTTTTCCCAACGAACCTCAAATAGGACGTTAATGTAAACTTGATAAAAACCAAATATCATCAAGAAATTAAAGACTTTTTAACGAATTTTAAACACGATTTATTCATTGTATTATTTTCCCAAGTCTTTAATTTCAAAATGTATAATACTCGCGTAAAATCAAACACTAGAAAATACAAATATCATCAAATTCATATTTATACCCAAAAGTATAATAAATATGAAACCATCTATTAAAAATATTAGTTTACTAAGTATTCAATATAAGTATTAAAAAAGGATAATATAATATAAATAATAAAGTTATTACTTACCTTTTAAGCGGACTCATGTTGATGTAATTTCACTTATTTCGATGACATTTTAGTTATTTTGAAATAAAAATTGCGTATGGCACCTATTTTACAACGAAAAAAACGTCTTGCAATAAAAAAATTATGTCTGATGGATCTATCTAAAGGCAAAAGATTAAAAATTACGCGTTAAAAAATGACTTTAAATTAAGGATATTTTCCTGTGCAGATGAGATGCGCACTAATAAACGCAACCACTGCGGCCAGCCAGACAGCCCGGACTCTAAACGAAATAGAAAGAGAAACAGTATATCAAAAACCCAACTATACTAAAATGACTTTTTTTTAAACGTTGCTAGCTCCCGTACTATTAATTTTAGTCATAATACTAACTAATAGATCTTTATCACTACAAATTTCGTAAAGATCCGTTCAGTGGTTTTCTCGTGAAAGAGTAAGACATAATATACTGAAAATATGATATGATAAAATAACAAATGTACGATTCCACATGAATCAATAAACAAACATAAAGACATTTTAAATTGACTCCATAACATGTTAATCCCATAAACAAACAGGACAAATTATTAAGTACTATCCGATTGAACAAGCTATTTAACTTTTTGTTCGATAAATCCATCCCAAATTTTTAATCCTTGTTTAAGCTTATTGTTCGTTATCTGATTGAAAAATTGTTAACTATGTAACTTTTACGACGAGTGACCATCGCGTTGCTGATACTATATAACCATTGTCTGAAACCATTTCGTACTGGCTTCATGATTTATAACCACACAATTATTACACATCACCATCAGCCTATATACGTTCCCTCTGCTGGGACACGGGCCTCCTATGAAAGTACAGGCCATAATCCACCACGCTGGCCAAGTGCGGCTTGGCGGATGTCGGATATCATCGAACTTTTGCTTCTTCGACATGTTCACGATATTTTCCTTCACCATTTGAGGTGACTTCACTTTTACGACACATTTCATTTAAATATAAAAAAGATCATAATATACCATTTTTATATCATCTTTACGGTATTTTTATCGGATTGTTATCACCTTTTGTGAAGTAGCTTGAAAAGCATACCTAATGCTCAATCATTCGGTACTTAATCTTATAAATTTTAGAACTGTATTTGTTGTCGAATAAGAATACAACACAAAATGTCCTTTAAATTATATAACCTGAATACAATACTTATTAATAATTTAATATATCACAGAAACCGCCCAGTCTGATAACGGCCTAAACCCATCTTTGTATAGCGAGCAATGATTATAGCACTCAATCATGAACGGCCATTCGCACGTTGCGTCCGCACAAATATACTACTTTAATCAACTGGCAATTGAATGCCAAGGGTTTAAGGCTGAATTCATACAAAACTTTTTTTTATTGGAAATAAATCCAAGGCCGTATTCAATTCGTATTCGTATAAAATAAATAAATATGGAACGGAAGATTTCGCTCAAGGCACACTAAACATTCACACACACTCTCTTTAACAATACACACACACACACACACACACAACAATCAATTCTCATTACGTAAAATGTTAAGAATTAAGGCTCCATCTATCAACTAACCCCCTAAATAATCCATCAATGAAAAGCATGACCCCCAAGGGTCCCATCTTTGCTAGACCATCTTTTTCCATCTTGAGGGTTTCGACCCTTAGAGGAATCGTATTTGTTAATAAACAGTGTCACAGTCTGTGAAAAACGTATTTGCAGGATTCGCTTTTGAAGACATAATAGACTTTAGTGGAGTGATATAAATTTTAATATTTGTATAACTTTTTGGAATTGCTTTAGCGGAAAATGCGTCAAGGTTCTATCTATTCAAGGAAATAAAATGCATCTAAGCTTGTTCAATCGTTCTATCCCGAAAAGGCTAAAAGCAGACAACTGTACCACCCTGTTTATCGTACTAATATTATAGATGTTTCTATGTTTGTTTGTAACTCCTTCACGCAAAATCTGCTGAATCGATTTTCATGAATTTTTTCTCAACCATAGAGGGTTACGTCATGTTTTAACACATAGGATTGTTATTATCCCGAAAATCCCACGGGAACGGAAACTATGCGGGATTTTCTTTTACTACGCGGGCGAAGCGGACGAAAAGTAAGTAAACGAATAAGGAAAATTTAAAATATTTAAGTGACGAATTCCTATTTTTTCTCATAGAGGGACTTCTAAAGAACCCTGAAGTCTCACTTTACGAGCATAGTGATGGTTTACGACCTTCATTTACAAATTCCAACATTATAGCACACCTTCTCGGAAGGTATCTTCTCTAAAGGTAAGGTTTTTAAACCTAAACACATTTATTTATTCAACTAGACTTCTTTGAAGAGCCTTTGTATCACCAGAGTACAGAGAAGTTATTTACCGGAAAGGGTCGAATTAGGCGTAATAAAATTTATTATAATGTAATTAATATTCATACCAAAAATAATGGGAATGTAGCCAATTTTGCGTGAACGACTGAGTAAAACTTAGATCGTATAAACTTTTCTTTCTGTTAAATACTAAAAAGTAATTTGTTACGTATATTTCGTCGTAGTCTTCATTGCAATGAGATTTGGCTCCATGGTTGTAAAATAGGAACCTATTTTTATTGCGGTGCATTTACATCAAACGAACATAGAGAGCTAGAGCATTCTTTCGTGATCGATGAATTTTCGTTTAAGCGAAAACTCGTATTCAGTGTTATTCAGTATTAGAACATTGCTTAAAACCTTTTCGAACGCACTAAAACAACGAAAGAATGCTCTACACCTGTTTATACTAAAGAATTTGATGGGGTTGGAATGAGCATTCGCTCGTTTGATGTAAATGCACCCTAATACATACGTAATAAACAACAAAATAATATCAAAAGCTTTATCAATTTGCATAAACGAAATGTATTATACATATCGATAAGCCGATTTAATAAGTTGGTATTATTAATTAAATTTGCTATTTACACTTGCAATTATTACATTAATTAGATTATGTTTTCAGTAGCTATTATAATTACGATATTGAACCGTTAATTAGATTATTTTATTTTTATTTTATTCATAAAAGGCACCTTACAGCTGTTATTAAGATAAATTATACAAATTACATATAAAAACGCCAATTACAAGGCACACCAGTAATAGTCCAATTGTGTGACAACAAGAGGTAAACTAATTAATTGTTTTCTTGTTGGGAACAATACTTGTTTTCTAAAATTATTTACTGGAATGTATTTAAATGAAAAATAATAAATTTGCAACACACCTACGTATATATATTTTATACTAAGGCTCTCCCCTCGTCTTAGATCTTCATTTATTAATTTTAAATTAGGTATTTTTCAAATAGTATCTGTAAAAAATAATATGAAAATATACACCTACTGATTGAGAAGCGATAAGTGTACAAAATACACATCATGTTTATTAATAAAAATTCTTATAATCTAACTAGTTTTCCGCCCGCGGCTTCGCCCGCGTTTTCAGAGAAAACCCCGCATAGTTCCCTTTCCCGTGGGATTTCCGGGATAAAACCTATCCTATCTCTCAAGTTGGATCGAACTGCACATGGTGTGCGAATTTTATTATAATCGGTTTAGTGGTTTAGGAGTCCATTGAGGACAAACATTGTGACACGAGATTTATATATAATCTAATAAATACTAATTAATACTCTGTAATTATTGTAATGTTTCTCGTGTCAATAAATAATGAATAACACATAAACCCACATTTAACGATATTATTTTAACCATTACGAAAATTACTTACGCACATCAAATAACTATCCATGTGCGAAACGATCGGCAATTATGAAAATAGATCCAATATTTCTACATACATTTCCCATCAGAAAATATCATAAAATACCAATAAAATTACCTTGTAAATCCGCTAGGAAAATCTCGGATACGACAAACAGAACCATACCGCTAGATTACTTCCAAGAGATAATCTTTGTAAACATTATCCCAATTCGCAAACAATAACAGACTTTATTTAATCTGCTACAAAGTACAATATACAACGTACCTTATACCGCCAACGTTGAGGATAATCCTATTTTCACCATCCATTGCAATCCAATAGTCAGAACATATTAATTTAACGATAGATCACAGTACGAGAACATTACGCGATGGGGTTTGGGACGCGACGCGACCGCCTCTCAAGGCAGTTGTATTGGTACTGATGCTGGGCAAGGGTGTATGGGAGATCTCCCCCCACCTGTGGAAAACGCACTGCACCACTTGCGCCTTTCAAAACAGTTTCACGTTGGAATGCTAAGATTCGATTTCATGTTTCTATTAGTTGGAATTGCTAAATGGTAGAGACGTGCTCTAGCTAATAGATCTTTGTTTTTCTATCTTTAAGAAAAAAACTAAAATAGCTAAATCTTAATATATATAAATCTCGTGTCACAATGTTTGTCCTCAATGGACTCCTAAACCACTTAACCGATTATAATAAAATTCGCACACCATGTGCAGTTCGATCCAACTTGAGAGATAGGATAGTTTAAATTTCAAATCGTTTAAGAGAGAGCGGGCGAAGCCGCGGGCGGTAAGCTAGTTATTTTATGTAATAGGAAAGCCTAGTCATGTTTTTATTTACTATCTGGACTCTATACTTATGTCCATTTGAAATGTATTCACAATTAATTCATGTAGCTCGTAGAGCTGTCGCATTCAAGCTCTATAATACGAATGTATCTAGCAGACCTTTTCTATATACCAAATATATAATTATTGTGAAAAACAAATGAAAGATGTGATAATATCCTGACTCTAATGTACGTAGTATATATCTGTCAACTGTGCAACTGTCAATACTGCAATACACATGGACACTGGCGCAGTTTATTCTCTACTTGGTAGAGCGATTAAAAAAAAGAACTTTCCGCCCGCGGCGTCACCTGCGTTTTCAATGAAAAAGCCGAATCGTACCCGGGATAAAACCTATCGGATGTGTTAATCCAAGTTACCCTCTATATGTGTGCTTAATTTCATTGTAATCGGTTCAGTAAAGTAAAGAGTAACAAACACACACATACACATCCTCACAAACTTTCGCATTTATAATATTATTAGGATGTCATAATATTATATTATAAACATATTCACGAAATTTAAAAATGTAAACCTAAATGTTAGTTAGAGAATATATTATTCTTAACAAGATAGCTTCTTTGCGAACTCAGAACATACTTACTTTCAATTATTCTGAGTGCTTACAGATCAAAATATAAAAAAAAAACACATATCTCTTTCATTTCTTTTAACTACGAAATAATATTGATTGAATTGTTAAATATATGAAAGACTCGTATGCTTCAGGCATGTATATATACAGTATACACGTATGTTTGTATTGTTTTGTGTGCATCCTGTGAAAGGAAATTGCGAACATTTTTAAGGTCGTATTTATTGAAGAACCGCAGTTTTTAAACATATTTAGAAGCACATAAGTATATATTACTACTAGATTTTTATTATTAGTGTTTTTAACCGTCGTTCTCAAGGAAGGAAGATTTTCAATTGAAAACGTATGTATATTTTTTAACATCAGGGAGGAGAGTTCCAAAAATAGAAGATATATGTGAAGTCCCATACGTCCCCGTAGTGGGGTAAGGGGCAGATGCATTATGCATACATCTGTTTTACTGATCGATTTTCTTTAGAGACAAGTAGGTGATCAGCCTTCTGTGTCCTACCAGATCGAGACATTTTTTTTTTCTTAGTCTCCACCGGGAATCGAACCCAGGACCCCTCGGTTCTACGCTCACGCGTCAACCACTGTATCAAGGAGGCGGTCAACTTTAAGTGATGTGCCAACATATTTTATCGTTAAAGTTTTATTGAGTTGCAAGTGGCTCTACAATATTGACTTCTGAATTGTAGAGCATCCTCTAGTTTGAACTTTGAAAGTATTCATCTTTAAATGGCTGGTTTAGAGCTACAAATCTATACTAATATTATAAAGGTGAAGAATTTGTTTGTTTGAACGCGCTAATCTCGGGAACTACTGGTCCGATTTGAAAAATTCTTTCGGTGTCAGATAGCGCATTTATCGAGGAAGGCTTTAGACTATATAATAGACTAAAAACCGCGGAGCATACCTAGTATGGGATATATACTCTCAAATAGTTATTATGAATAGGCTGACTTACACGTGGTCACGTGAACGTGGCTCGGCCGAAGCGTATGTGCTAGCTATTTTTTTCGGTCAGGGCGCTACGTATCAGTTACTTCACTCACCAATTGCCAATTAATTAATTAAATTATTTGTAAATTAATTGCTGCTTGAACTATGTAAGCCCGCCTATATATACGTTACGTTGTTGAGCTGTGGCGTGCTTTCACCACGTTATGTGTGTTACTTAGACTACATCACTGCCAAGTATCATCAAAATCCGTTCAATCGTTTTCGTGCGAAACAATATCAAACACATACATGTGTAATTTATGTAATGTGCTATAATTAATGTAATTGGTGTAATAGATACCGTTTTAATTATAAATTATAAATAAAATAAATAAATAAATAAACTCTTACAAATTTTCACATTTATAATATTAGTAAGTATTACCTTAAAATAAGATTAATAAAACTATATAAAAATCTAAAATTGATTTTATTATTCTACACTAGCTGTTACCAGCTTTTCGCAAAATAACAATTCTTCATTTTTATATTCAATAAAAATTGTTTATTTAGGAACTGATTGGAGCAAACATAGAACCCTAAGGAAATCTTGCCTCAATACTTCAAGCAAAGCCGCAGTATAGTATAATATATTTATGATGATAATATATTCACTATGTGATGATTATATTAGTACTCTTGATTCAAACTACTAAAATTTAATTAAAAATAAATATGTTATACAGTCTTCATCGCGGCGAAATGATGTGGCAAATAGACCGGACTCTCAGTGGAGTTTCGTTTGCAAAAATAGCGGACCTAAATCTACTGCTCCCCCCACTCCCCCATGCAACTATTTCACTGTACGAACTATTGAATCGTACTATCGTGACTATTGTTAATTATTTAAAATAATAATTTAAAAAATATATTCATGAGTTTTCAATCTATAGTGGTTTAAAGTTAACTCAAAAATGGAGCATTTTCGTAAATTTTCTAAAAAATCTTAGAGAAAGTGTAAGAAATGTTATAGTATGCTATATATTCGTGATCTACTCAATAAGGTCTTTCATTTGATACCCCACACGGCATGTTTTGGAAATTTTTATTTTTTTCTTTGTATGCCATATTTAATTACCGGGGTGGGGGGGGAGGGGGACCACAAAACTGGTTGGCAACATCTGTCTATAGGATGTCTGGGATCTATACAATATATATATCAGAAGTCAGATTTAGGTCCGCTATTTTTACAAACGAACATCTCCTTGGAGCCTGCTCTAAAAACATTTTCTGGCTTCTCATGGCAAAACATTTTCATATCCGTTAAAGCAGTTTTCAGCTACAGCCTTTACAAACATAGGAAAAATATAATTTTCCGCTAACAGTATTAGTCTAAATAGTAGTAATAGTAGATCTTACTCCGTTATACTCCGCCAATAACTATAGAATTACACATAATAGCAGGAAAATTAAAAGTCAATTTCGTTATTTTATCTGCCAGCGCTATCTATGAAACGGCGCTACAAGCTATAATTAATATCAATTTACCTGGCCCTGCGAATTCGCTCGCTAATTATGTAATAAATGACCTTTAATAACCATTAAGAATTAAGGAGAATTTGCAGTAAGAGAAAATGGCAGTATTTTCGGTTTTATTTGTCATTCTAAAATCTAAAGTATGTTCTAATAATGAAGAACTTTTGAAAAAAATGTATGATATAATATTATTTTTACACATAATATCAATAAAAAATATAAGCGCCATAGAAATAAATAAACAGGCTACAAATATAAACAGGAGAAAACTTCATTTTAACCGACTTCAAAAAAAGGAGGAGATTATTTTAAAGTGCTTAAATTATGGCTACTGAAAAATCACTTAAAAATATTCATGACTGAACTGAAAATTATTAACATGAAATCATTCCCTTCTTTAAGTAATGCCTTCAATATTTTAAACAATTTTAAAATAGCCTATCGCCTGGATTACACCATATAATATCGAAGTCCTTTCTATTTTTATACATGTGTAATGCTTTTTTCGCTGCAATTTTTATAAGTATATCTTAATATTACAAGAACACGATACATCTATACTAATCTATACTATAATATTATAAAGCTGAAGAGTTTGTTTGTTTGTTTGAACGCGCTAATCTCAAGAACTACTGGTCCGATTTGAAAAATTCTTTCGGTGTTGGATAGCCCATTTATCAAGGAAGGCTATAGAGTATAGGCTATATATGTATATCATCACGCTACGACCAACAGAAGTAGAGCCATGCGGGTGAAACCACGGAGCGCTAGTATACTATAAAATCCAGTATTCCTAACTTTACTAAGCAATTAGCCTAAATATCGATCGTGTAACATTGACTAACTAATGCTAGTAGTTCACATAAACTATACAGCCCTAGGGCGACTAGGCATTAGGTCATTGCAAAGCCTAAGGGATCCGAATTTACGAGACCGATGTTCCGAGAATTGAAATTAATGGGGTCTTTTATGTGTAAATAATTACGACCTTGGTTATATTAGGTTTTGGAGTCTTTCTTATTTGTTGTCGTATGATAAACATAGAATATCGAATAATAATATAATGATGGAAGAATGAACCGGTATCTACTAGGGAAGCGTGTACCATCTTAGACCACATCTTAGCTTTCCATCAGGCGAGATTGTGGTCAAGCGCTTTCCTATCTATGTACAATAAAAAAACACTATGACAACGATTATGATAATACTGAATGGTTGCTAGCTGTTGCCCGCATCTTCGCCCACGTAGCCAAAATAAAGTTTCATAGTAAAAACTTTCATCAGGGAGTAGAATTCTCTTGGGAGTAGAATTTATCAAAATTCTTTGTTAACGTATGTCTATGTCATAGGTAGTGGTTATATG
Source organism: Colias croceus (assembly GCF_905220415.1). Taxonomy (NCBI): domain Eukaryota; kingdom Metazoa; phylum Arthropoda; class Insecta; order Lepidoptera; family Pieridae; genus Colias; species Colias croceus. The sequence goes on along the minus strand of NC_059551.1, from coordinate 9,598,886 downwards.
CATGCCAAATTCAACCCGATCAGCCCAGTAGTTTAGTCTGTGTGTTGTTGACTTACTGATCTATCAATTGCAGTTTCCATATTGATAAGAATGAAAACAGTACACAGATATGAGATAGCACACTAAACATACAGTTTACTAAATTTTTATAACAAAAAATTGATTGTATAATATAAATGAGGCAACAGAAATTAAATGTTATAAGCGTTGACAAAACAATAACAGAAGTAAATTTAATTAATTTATTTCTGTTATTGTTACATTTCTTGCACACAAAAACGGTTAAACACTTGTAACAGTAGCATGTGCGTACATCACTTAATTAAATTAACAGCCTTCAACTCAACAAAAATTAATAAGCTTAAATATTTCTTGCGGAAGAGGCTTAAAACTGTTTACAGGGACATGGCATGTACAAACATTTGTGTTTAATTTATTACTTGAGCGAGATAATAACAATTGTTTATGAAAATAATTCTTTACATTTACGGCTAGTTTTTTTCTTGTTGAAAGAGTCACGGATAACTTCTTTAAAACATTTTGAAATAATTTGCTAAAAAGTATGAAATGTAAGTATGACATAGTAAAATAACAATGAATGCAACTATATTAGTTTTAAATTCATAAATTTCACCTATTTGTTCTTTTAACAGACAGATAATTAACAGAACATAAATTGTAGTTTTAAACTACTTATTGTAAGTGTTATTATATTGTTTTAGTATTATTACGAGTCTTGGAATAAAGTCGATCGTTGAAACTTGAAATGTAAAAATTCCCTTCCTTTGCCAAATATTTTTGCAATCTAAATATCAGCGAAATCTTCAGCAGTTTATGTGTAAATAGGAAACAAATATTTATAAACACATTCACAATAATTATATGATCTTAGCTCTACAGGAAATTAGTAAAAAATAATAAAAAAATGAATACATATACTTTGGACTTAAAAATGCAGTGAACATACAATGGATAATAATATGGACTTATTCAACAAATAAATCAAAGATAATAAGTTTGGAATGCAGTTATTTAGACTTTCTATCAATACTAAATATAAAATCTATATCTTTTGTGCAAGATGCAAAATTTCTTTACAAAAATATAACACTCAGGGTTCCGTATCCAAAACCTAAATTGAACTAAGTAAAACCTTTTATGTACATAGGTTTTAGATAATAGGGTACATAAAAAGAGACTAAATTTTATTTTTATTTCCCAGGAAGGGACTGGCGACCACTACTAGTAATAAATATTTTATCTTATATTTTCATTACCATCCTTGTATCCAAATATGTAGAAAGCAATTTTATATGAATAAATTCATTGATTTTGTGAAGAATAAGAACGTAGTATAAATTACCCGGATATTTCAAATACACCTAAAATCTACATATAGATTTCTTCAAACTATATACTTTAAAAATAATACACTCTAAATAAAATAGATGACTCAATATACACCTGGAATACCTTGAAATATTATCAATACGGTTGCAAAAATATCTTATCGTGTTTCGAAACTCTGAAATCTTCATCTCTATCGAGATACGTATTTCGAAGTCTATTTTACCGTACAATGTAGCGCTGTGTTCATATTGAATCTATCTTTTATATTGTATTTTTATTTTTAAAATAACTGACTTGGAACGCGTGAAAATCTAGTGCAAGTTGGATCAGTTATCTTAACAGATATAAATATATTCAATCTTCAACAATATTAGTATTATTTAATGTGAAGAATAATTACTTATTAATAAAAATATTGTAAAAACTGAATAAGCAAGTCAAGCGCTTTTAAAACTTATATCGATCTAGTTAAAAAGTCTTACTCATCGTATGTCTTAATTCATTAGAAATTTTGTTTATAAATCCATGTTTTAAATTAAATTAAAATAAAAAAAACAATACTCATGCAATATTTCTTCCTTTGGAAACGATTTTACCAATTTTGATGTGATTTTTACTGGCGAAAACTCATGCTATAGTGAAGACGAACGACGTAACCAACTTTTTCGATATAACGATAAAATAAATCTCTCTGAACACATCCCAATACCTTATCACAAACAAACAGATAAACCACACATTACTCAGTCAATATTAGCTCAAGTTAACGAAATGATGTTCCGCCATTTGTTTTTGTGTTTGTCCGTGCTAACCCTCGCTCTGGGAACCCCTCAAAACTTTCTAACGAAGTATTTCAAAGTTGGAATTGAATATGATCGTATGTATTTAATTTTATTGTTAAATAATGGTGCTTTATGTTTTTATGTATGTTTTTGTGTGTTTGTCTGTTTGTGGCAATGTAAGATCAATGCTAATGAACCGATTTAATTGCACAACGTTTAATTGTTTAACTTTAACAATTAACGTTAACTGACATAGTATCATGGTATAAATATTCAAATCTATAATATTATTGCCAAAGACAATAATGCATCTGCTTTCATAAAACAGACCATGTAAAAAACAATCAATACTTTCGAATATTTATTAAAATAAAACGGTTTTTAACCCTTAAAGCTTTTCTGTCACTTTTTTAGTACATGTACTTATTGCCGTGTAAATCTTGAACGTTCCAAAAAATCCAGAAAATTGACTACGTTGGAGAAAGTACGATAACAATCCTTTATTTTTCTCCTACATACCAATTATAGAGAACATTTGATTAGTGTGCTAGGTGACTGTTGAATTTAGGGATTCCCGAAATTAGTGATGGTTTGTGTTTCTGGTCAATATTAGCTTTAATGAAATAGTTTACGTGTTTGATTTCTATTGATTTAACTTTCAGGTGAGATAACTTACTTACTTACTTACTTACTTAACTAGCTCTGCGACCCAAACAGAGTCTTGGCTTCCGACACGAGTTCACGCCACTTTCCTCGATCGCGCGCAGTTTCTTGCCAATTGACGGCCTCCAGATTGCGTAGATCGGCTGCTGTTGCGTCGCTCCATCGATATCTGGGACGGCCCACGGGGCGTCGGCCAGTTGGAATGCCCAGATATGCCTTTTTCACGGCCCGATCATCCCCCATTCTTAAAACGTGACCGAGCCATCGGAGGCGTTGCGCCTTTGTCTGGCCAATGATGTTGGGCTCGGCCACAAGGTGTTGAATTTCCGCGTTTTTACGGATCCTGAAGCTACCATCTGGCTCTTTAACGGGACCCAGGATTTTGCGCAGAATCTTTCGTTCGGCGACGAGTAGCTTATTTTCCTCCTTTAGCGTCAGCGTCCAAGTTTCACAACCGTACATAAGAATAGGCCTAATTACTGTTTTGTAAATTCTTAATTTGGTCTTTCTGCTCAGGAGCTTTGACACCAACACTTTGTGAAGGGCTGCGCTGCACCGTAAAGCACTCTGGATGCGGATATCTATTTCTTCCTGCCTCGTATTCGTGTCAGTGACAGTAGACCCTAAGTATTTAAACTTTGCAACGCCCTTATAAACTGTCTGTCCAACATGAAGATCTTCCCTCACTAGACGTGTGTTTTTGTACCGTTTCATGTGGAGGTATTCAGTTTTTTCATGGCTAATGTTAAGTCCCACTGTTTGAGCTGCTTCTTCCAGAGCCGCTGCAGCCAGCGCCAGCTCAGATTTGCTTTCTCCCAGAAGGGCCAGATCGTCCGCATACCCTATCACCCGGTGCCTCCCATTTAGCTGCAGTCCAAAGTCGACAGTCAAAACTCTTCTGAGGACGTATTCGAGCACTAAATTAAAAAGCATTGGCGACAGCGCATCGCCCTGTTTCAGTCCTGTTTTGACTACAAACTCCTCCGTCAGATCGTTACCCACCTTTACCCTCATTTTGCAATCCTTAGTGGCCACCTGAATCAGATCTACCAGTTTTTTGGGCACGTCAAAGTTTCTAAGTATGTTGTATAAGGCTTCTCTGTCGATGCTATCGTAGGCTTTTTTGAAGTCCACGAACAGCGCATGAATCCCTTGAGCGTATTCCCAACGCTTTTCCATCAATTGTTTGAGAAGGAAGAGCTGGTCAATAGTGCTGCGGTTGCGCCGAAACCCACATTGATAATCGCCCACGGTTTTTTCTGCATACACTTCCAGTCTTTTCTGCAGCACATACGAGAGAACTTTATACGCAGTCGGAAGCAGCGCTATTCCGCGATAGTTCGTGCACTTCTTTTTGCAGCCTTTCTTGTGGATTGGACAGATGATTGCCATATTCCATTCTTGTGGTTGCTGTTCTGAGTCCCAGATCCTGCGTAAAACCTCGTACAGCCTTGACTGTAATACCCCACCTCCGTATTTCCAGATCTCTGCAGGCAATCCGTCGATTCCTGGAGCTTTGTTGTTCTTAAGCCTCATTATAGCTTGTTGAACCTCTTTGAACGACAGCGGCTCAATGTTCACTACATTATCTTGTTTCGACTGCGGTATAGGTACGTTGAGTTGGGTACAGTTCAATAGCTGTTGAAAATAATTACGCCACGAGACTATAATGTCCGCTTTGTTTGCGATCAAATTGCCATCCTCATCTTCCAGCATTTGGGTCACGGGTTGGTAGCCTTTCTTATATGATTTTAATTCTTGGTAGAACTGCCTAGTTTCACTTGCTCGTATTAGTGTTTCCATTGTTTTGACTAAATTATCTAAATGTTGTCTTTTCGCTTTCCTGATTATTCGTTTGGCTTCCTTCTGTAACTCTATATACCTATTATTGAATTTTGTGCTTTGTTCCGCTAGTACCTTAAATTTTTTCTTTTCCTCAATTATATTGTCACATTCGTTGTTCCACCATTTTCTCTTTCTCCTTTTCTTTTTCCTGCCCAGTGTCTTTCTAGCAACTTCCTTCACTGTGTTCCTAATGTTGTCCCAAGCTCTATCTACGTCTTCGTCAACTGTCAAATTTTGGAATTTATTATTTATCTCTATATTAAATTTTTCTCTAACTAATTCATCCTGTAAGCCATCCACGTCAATTATTTCTGTATTAATTCTGCTTTCCTGTCCGGATTTTTTAATTTTGCTTTTAATTTTTATTCCTAGCATGTAGTGGTCGCTATCACAGTCGGCTCCTCGATATGATCTTACGTCCTGAATAATGTTTTTATGTCTATCACCTATAAGAACGTGATCAATTTGATTGACAGTTTTCCCATCTGGAGACTTCCACGTACCTTTATAAATCTCTTTATGCGGAAACATAGTGCTCTTCACTACCATACCTTTACTCGAGGCAAAGCTTATTAATCTCACACCGTTGTCATTCGTGGTATTGTGTTTACTATGCATACCAATTGTTGGCATAAAGATATCCTCTCGGCCGATTTTGGCGTTGAAGTCTCCAACTACTATTTTTGCATCGTAACCTGGGAGTTGTTCTAAGACTGTTTCAAGGTGATCGTAGAATTTGTCTTTGGTGTCTTCGTCAGCATCTTCGGTTGGTGCATAAGCGTTTACTATAGAGATATTAAAGAATTTTCCCCTAACGCGAATCATGCACAACCTGTCTGATATTGCTTCAAAACGTATCACGTTCTCTAATAAGTTGGTGGGGACTAAAAAACCAGTGCCATGTGTATGACGTCCAGTGTTACTACCGCTATAGAACAAAACAGAGTCATTATCAACATTACATTCCCCTTTTCCTGGCCACCTTACTTCTTGGAGGGCTGCTATACCAACACCGTATTTTAGTATATCCCTATTTACCTGGTACAAGGCGCCTGGTCGGTAGAGTGAACGTACATTCCATGAGGCTAATCGGAAGTCCATAATTCTTTGCCGCAATTCGTTAGTTTTGGGATCTGATCGGTACTGTACTCTTGTCGGTTTCGTAACTTAGTGATTTTTTACGCAGGTGAGATAAACTGTTGTTTTTGCTCTAAATATTATGAAATATTCAAATGACTATATGACAAAATATTCGAAATATAGCTGGTCCGTTTTTTGGGACAGTGCCGTAGATACAGGTAACTGAGAACCATTTGGCATGTCCCAAGAAACGGACGTTGCCACGATTCGTACTTTAATAAAATATCACTTTTATGGGATTTTCTTGATTTAGAGTCTTTAATTATATGTAGAATTCTTTTTAATTAAGTTTAAAATGACGAATATAATCTAAGATCAGTTAAATCTGTTGGGTGTACAATAGAACCGGGACTTCCTCGACCTCCACATACATTTCGTCTAAATGTCCTAATCGTCGGCCAAATATCACTTCACCTTTAGAAAAACCATTATTATTATGTGTATTTAATGAAACCAGAGGTTGCTTGACACGAAATAATAAATGTTATTTAACATTCTTCACAACTAAATAGTGTGATTGAGTTCGAGAGGGCTCAATTATCATTTGTTAGGTATTTAGTTAAAATTGAAGAATTTTTTGTTATAATATGTAGTGAAAATACTGTGATAGAATAAAACAATAAAATGCTACTTGAAAATTGTTTTCAATTGTGTTATATTGAGTGAAAAAAAATTATTTTATAAGCTGTATGACAGCGTTGTCCGTTTTTTGAGACAGCAATGAAGACGGGGTTCTTGGCAAAGGCCGTTTTAACGGACATCCTGAAAAACCTACTTACAGAAAATTTGTTTTATTTTTTTCTCTACTATAGTATTTTTTAATCAATAACCATCACTAAAACCAATTCAGGTCATATCTGGGTACATTATTTCAGGGCTTGCCGTGTTAAGGGTTAAATCGGTTTACCTATCTCTTTGGCAGTCAATGGGAAAACCGAAAGATAACACAGATACAGAGATATACATTGACACACATGTTTAACTAATTTCCCCAATATGGCACTACCATATGTAAAATATGCTAGCTTTCTGTCTGTGACTTCGCCCGATTTGTCTAAAACCTAATAATATACTAAAACCTTCCTCTTGAATCACTCTATCTATTAAAAAACCTTATCAAAATCAATTGCATGGTTTTAAAGATTTAAGCACAGACTAATAATAATATACTACGTATATTTAAGCATACATAGGGGCCTATATAGAGACTTACTGAAAAAGCTTTGTTTTATACTCTGTAGTGATTGTTTATAATATACGAGGCCCGCGCAGTCAAAGAAAAACCCCCATAGTTCCCGTTCCCGTGGGATTTCCGGGATTGCGTCATTTTTCCGGGATAAAAAGTAGCCTATGTCCTTTCTCGGGTATCAAAATATCTCCATACCAAATTTCATGAAAATTGGTTCAGTAGTTTAGGCGTGATTGAGTAACAGACAGACAGACAGAGTTACTTTCGCATTTATAATATTAGTATGGATTATAGCAGTATTATAAGCAACTCTATGATTATTTTTTATTAAGTAAACGATATTCAAATAAAATTATGTTAAATTTTAATAAAAATAAATTGCCTGCTATTCACATAAAAAATTGCAACAACCTTAAACAGTTCCTGCTGTATATGTCGTGGCCATATCGTAGATTTGATCATTTCATGATATGAGTGGCCATTTCACGAAATGGTCGCATATCGTGAAATGGCCAATTTAGTTTGGCCACATCATGATGTGGTTTGGGCAGATCAATGATAAGAAATCGTTTCACGATATGGCCAATTAACGCACGGTTTTTTCATGAAATGATCAAAATTATTTGATCATATCGTAAAATAGTTACATTAATCGTTGGTAGAGGCGCTGCAAGCTCTGTGTTTATGTGATAAGATGGCGGCCGCTGGGGAAAATTAAATTATTCGCAGTTAAAAACTTCATAATTCGTTTAATAACAATATTATGAAGAAAGTCATAGCAAAGAATTTACGACGAAGAGGTACGAGTACTATGGAAAATGTGGATATCTTATATGTATTTAAGAAAAAATGCGACTAAAATAAAATAATTTAAGAAACTACTACTATATTATTATAATTGTTTGTTTTTTAAAAAGCGATCCGCTTCTGGCACTCGCCGGCCGCTGCCGCGGCACGCTCGCTTTGCTCGCTCGGCTCGTGCGTTGTTTATCAAAGTCTAACCTAACCTAACCTAACTGTTTTCTATTGCAAAAACGATTCGCTTCTGGCATTCGCCGGCCGCTGCCGCGGCACTAACTTAAATGACATTAAACAAGTTTTTAGAATATAGTTATTCTGAAATTTTTTAATATTTTATGGACTCTTTATATTTTATACGATCTGGCCAAATGTGGATGACCAAATCGTGAAACGTTGACGATTTAACGATCTGATCAAACTATGTTGGCCATTTCACGATATGCGACCATTTCGTGAAATGGCCACTCATATCATGAAATGATCAAATCTACGATATGACCACGACATATACATAAGTAGCAAGTAAATGAAGTATAATCTAGGTTTTCTTTACTTTCAGGGTCTCTACCGATGAGCGGAGGTTCAGATAGACTACGTCACAGGAATAATTATGACCCTTTCTTTGTAACCATTACGGCATCGGCGAAGGTAAATAATAAATATGTAGGTAGTTATTTATACAATACAAATGGAGTCCTTAAATTTTACTTTTACACCTTTTTATTTATTATTATTTTTTATTTAGGTATAATTTTACATAATATGTAATGTTATGTAGGTGAATATAATTGAACACATTTAAAATAAATAAAATAACATCAGTAATAATTTATTTATAAATTTTATAACGAACTTCATTATAAATTGCGGATGGAATCCTATCGAATCAATCAAAACAAGAAAATAGTTTAAAAAAATTCCGAAAACAATTTTCAGAATATATAATAAACACTCTAGACCACTCGTACCCTAAATAATAAAATATAAAAAATGATGAATAAAAAACACTAATCTCATTTTGCATGCTTAGCATATTTTTTTTTTCCTTTCCATATAGTAATGTAGGTAATAAAAAGGTACCCAACCCTTTTCAAACCCTTTCAGGGTTAGATTAGTAATTTAATTTCGTTTTCATTAAAAAGATAAATCACGCGAATTCAACAAATACGTGACATAAGTTACTTGATAGATAAAATAAGTTTACACTAGCTTTCCGCCCCGGCTTCGTACGGGTAATTACTACGCGAAAAGTGAATTATTTTCACTATAATTAATAATTTTCGAATATAATTTATGCTATTATTTTTAAAACAATACAAATCTAATAATTATTTCAGTGTATTTTTCTTGTTTTAGTTAGATCGTAAAATCCAAACGTAAAATCCTTTTTTTGCATACCTAGATATTATGAAAAAAAAAGGATTTTACGATTTTTTTCTATATTTCCTATTCTTTATTCAAGAAATTAAATGAAAAACGTTACGACAATTAAATTCTTCAAAAACTTGTAACGGAAAGATTGTAAATAATACCTATTTTCTAGCATATTCGTATATTGAGCAAGAGAAATACAACAGGGCACAGACTAAATGCTCATAAATCCAGAGGCTGTAGCTAAAATAAAAGGGCACAGAGTAACCGCAACCGAACAGAGGCCACAAATAGCAGATCGAATGGTCGCGGTCGAAATTAAGAGACTGTACTAGTTTAAGAGCTAGTGAATAATTATTTATTTAGGATTAGTACAAAAATATGTTTATTGGGTGTAATTATAATTATCAAGCTTAACTCAACGCAAAAAATAAACTCTTATAATTTACAATTTTCTTCTCAAGGCATTCAAACATTTTATTTTCAACAGAATGTTAACCCTCAGCACAACAAAGACAATACAATACCTTTATACATAGGTTTTTCCAATATAATATGTATCATATTTGATAAGACATCATCATACTTATTCTTTTTAACTAGATTATTATAATTTGTAAGTGCATACAAACATAATTATTTACTCTATTTCTCCAAAAGCAACAATATAAATAAACACATCAACTCTTAGACTACACAGGAAATGTAGCCCAGAATGGCGGTGGTAATTGGTACTTTTCCCGAAATCGGACGGCGCCCGTGTTTCATTAGTGCGAAAACATCCCCTCTCTTATTGTTAATGACCACTCACATTGATGCTTTTATCATTTTTCCCGCTCTATTATCAATGCGAGGAACCTTCTAGAACGAATATTATAACATATTATCTATACTTATATAAAGCTGAAGGGTTTGTGTGTTTGTTTGAACGCGCTAATCTCAGGAACTACTAGTCCGATTTGAAAAATTATTTGGGTGTTGGATAGCCTATTTATCGAGGAAGGCTATAGGCTATATTTTATCATTACGCTTAAACCAACAGGAGTAGTGCCACGCGGGTGAAACCGCGGAGCGCAGCTAGTGTATGATATTATGTGAAGTAAAAATTTGGAACCCTTTTTCGAAAATTATGCGCACCGAGGAGTATGAAATTTCGCACACTTACAGATTAAATTATAGATAGGTACAAAATATTCAGTAGAAATGTGGTAGAAAAAATACTGCAATATTCTAACATTTTGAAATGAGGTTGAATCTCGACTTTTCGACGCGGACGAATACACGTGCACCAACTACTTAGTTCTTTTTGCATGTGTAGGGTCAAATCGAAATTCAATCATAAATTAAAGACGGTGTGATTCTGCACTTATAAATTTATTCATTATTATCTATATTGGGTTCGATATTTAGCTTCCAAAATCAGCTTATAATATAAATTCATAGCCAAAGAAGACTATTTCCAGAAATACATGCCCTAGATACATTGAATTAGAGCTTATAATATAATTTGTCTGAACTTTATAATACTACTAATACTTTGAATATTTCATAAAAAATGTTGTATATAATTAGGTATGTAGTTTCTAGAAGAGTGGAACTGTCTAGTTTAGAACTTTAGAGTATGAATTTAAAATACATAGTTCACAAGTCGCTGAATAAGGTTGTAGACAGTAGATTTATTAGAGTTCTGTTTCACTGGTTTCATTTAAATTAAAGTTAAATAATTTATAATTATTAATTAATTATTAATTAATTAATTAATTATTATTAATTTCAATTTATATTTTTATAAGTATTAGAACAGATCAGACATCGAAGGGACCTTCATAAACGTTTAATTCGTTAATCAATAATTGCGATCAACTAAATAAAAAGAGACAATAAACAATGAAACCAGTAAGATGGATCCAAAGGCTTTGGCGCACGCTCCTAACAGTTTACTTAATTAATTCTACAGAAAGAAATCCTTCCTTCTGAAATAAATTCGATGTACAGGGTGTCCCAACGTCCATAATATAATATATTATTTAGGAAAATAATTGACATCCTATTGTTTAAGTATTTTCTAATCAGTGTATGCAATATTATCAATAGATATGCAATCGTCGGAGCAATAAGTTCCATTGAACTTAGTGCACCGACGGAGCGACATACTGAATAAGATAAGAATATAACAACAAACTCAAATCAAACCAAGTCCTTCAAGTCCACACAACAAATTACCAAATTTTTAAAATATAAATCAAATAAAACCACTGCTTACAACTTTCCTACGGTATCAAACTTTTGCGAAAGCAAATTTCTGCCAAATTCAGACTCAGGCTGGAGTCTGGTTGCACCTTGAATTTAAAAATCGATGCGATATTAAAAGTTAGCGGCCTTTTTGCTTCTATAAATCGTAATCAGCATAAAATATAAAAAGATTACTTTACATAACTACAAAATAATGTCACAGAAAATTATTTCTAACTTCAAGATAAGCTAAGACAATGTACCTATGTACTATCACAAAAATATTTTTTCCAATAATGAATAATAACAAATCGTTGCAGTTAGGTACTAACAGGTAATTATTATAGAACTATTCACGGGTTTCTTAATATTATAAGACATTTTCTTTAAGTGCCCGAATCTCTTTCCATCAAAGTAATAGTGAAAGAAATTTATTACTTCGATTATATTATTAATCTAATCCGATCAAATGTGATAAGAGAATTTCTTCACTAAGTTATTTGATTTAATTTAGGTTATTGAATTTGGACAGCATAAAAGACAATCGTATTAAATCACAAACGCACTGGCCACTGCGCTATTATTTTTTTTGTATTTTAAACCCTGTAAAAATAATTTGAACATCTCCATGCCCTACGCATTCACATATTACATTAAGTTAATCGTTTAAAAATTATATAACTATAATAAATGCTAAATTCTCTTTTCAGAATGGCTACGTCATATCCTATATAGAAGTTACTGCGACAACCGCTCGAGATGGTGATGTGCAATTTGCAGTGGTCCGAGGAAAGACGGGTGAAAAGAACCTGGTCTTCCACTTGGCGTCGAACAATTCTGACTTCCTGACCTACTCCTACCTGGCGTATGGCATACGGGAGGAAGACTACAAAAAGGTGAACCAAGCTTCGATACCTTTTTAGGTTTGTTCTTGAAATAGTCGTCGTTAGTAATTATTGTAGTCATTCGTGTCATGATTCATTAAATTGTTGTACGTTTTATGGATTCATACGATATTTTAAGTTATTATTAAATTTAATTTATTAAAATTAATAAATAAAAACCATTTGTAGCAGATCTATTGACTATATGAATTCATGTAACATACATTATTTCGAATATATGTTTTATGTAGGCTCTTTTTTATTATAATATTTTACGAAAATGCCATAATTTAGCGTTTTTAGTTTGAGCGCCATCTATTGATCATTTTCAAATTTCGATAATTGTGTTTCTATCAGCGCCATCTATCGAACATTTTCAAATTTCGCTAATTATGTTTTTAGTTTCAGCGCCATCTATCGAACATTTTTAAATTTCGGTAATTGTGTTTTTAGTTTGAGCGCCATCTAGTAACTATTTAAATAATTATCACAGTTATTGAGCTCATTTTCAAAATAACATCTTGTAAGTACTTATTGAATCTCATAGATGGCGTTGAAATAAAAAAATTATAATATTCATTTTAAGTACTTATTGAATCTCATAGATGGCGTTAAAATAAAAAAATTATAATATTCATTTTGGACCACATTTTATTTTCAGATGGCGAACATAGTCACTCTTCCGATGAAAAATAGCAGTAAGAGGCTGGAAGGAAATTTATTCACGAGCTTAATGTTGATTTTAATAAGCATAAAATCTATTTTCTTTTAATTGTGCCAATGTACCTTGTTATGTAAATTATTATTTATTTATTATTCTTAGGGTTAATTATTTCAAATGTAATATTTATTTATATATAAATAAAAGCATTTCAACATTTGATCGTTTATTAACCATATCCTAATAATATAATTTATATGCTACTAGGTACATATACAATAGTAATTTATCGATAAACAATTATTATATAGGTACAGTTACTACATAGAAATAAGATTATCTTGATACATATTTAGAAAGTCAATTAAAGAAAAATTAACTAGTTTTATTTTAACACCTTCAATAAAACCTACACTGACCTAGGTACAATAATTTATGTATCTCTTATACTACAATCACACATATAATAACTTAAACAACAGACAAATGCAATATCCGTCCAATAGCATCGATATATTTCCCCAATGGCCCAGCACTAGTAGCATTAGTGATGGGACACTTATCGACACTGATGCACGTGCCGTTCCCATCCCTAAACAGTCCGGGTGCGCACACGCAGCCCGCGGTGCAGACTTTGGAGCAGATTGGTTCTGGATCGTCACAGGTTGGTTCGCATGCAGCTTGGCAAATGTCGTATACTTCGTTCTGGTTGAAACATTGCTCTGGAATTTGAATATAATATTTTACTCTAATAATTCGTTATTAAGTACCTATTCATATAATTAATACAAATATTATAAATTCAAATAAACAACAAAGAAAGTTCAATTTTGATTGTAATGAAATTTTGATTGAATGTTGATTGATTTTGAAAATTATGTAACTATAAAGTTCAAAGCTGCGTTACACACTGTATGTGTGAAAAGCTATATTGTTCGTCTAATCACTAGACGAACAATATAGCTTGTAATTTACTAGCTGTGCCGCGCGGTTTCACCCGCGTGGCTCCGCTCCTGTTGGTCTTAGCGTGATAATATACAGGTACTTAGCCTATATTACTCGTGGATAATGTAGTTTTCGAGTGGTGAAAGAATTATGAAAATCGGCCCAGTAGTTTAGAGCCTATTCATTACATTAAACAAACAAAACCAACAGTTTTCCTCTTTATAATATTAGTGTAGATAAAAATAGAAATAAAAGGTTAGCTGTAAATTGCCAATAAATTGAAAGGAAAAATAACCTTACCAACACTACAATTATCCAATTTGACACACGCATTCTTAGCTTCATCTCTCACGAAGCCAGACTTACAGAAGCAGCCAACACTACACCCGCAGTGCTCTGGCTCCGGGTTTGCGCAAGTGGCTTGACAACCACACGACAGGAACTCTTCGTTAACACCGCAGGTTATCTTGTTTCCTGTGAACATACATAAAAATTACATAGGTACGTATAAGGCCGAATTGAGTAACATTTTTTTTGAGTCGGTTAATATTATTATTAAAGTTACAAGAATCTAGTTAAAAATTAAAACTAGATATTAATATTCTAACAATGTTAATCTCTAGTTTTAATTAAATCTACGTTAAACCGATAAATACAAATTATGTCTTTATCTTAGTTTTATTATGTTAGTTTTATGTCAAAACAGCTGACTTATTTTTTAGCAAAGAACATAATATTATTATTTCACTGAACAAAACGATATTTGGTGAGTACAATAATTATTTTTTTATTACTTTCTATTATGAAAACATTACTTGAAGAATCTGAAATCTAATACTACCTACATAAACTTCGAACGAACAGTAACCAAGCTTTACGTACTGGGTAATATTCCCTATGGCTTTACATAGAGATACTGACACAAAATTTCGAGTCATTTGTAACAGGATGGCGGTTCTACAGGGGTCTTAGTACGCAATGACAAAAAGAAAAACGATGGTGTAAACGCTGGTACCGGCGGCTTAGTCGCGTGGGCGTTAGTCGAACTCGTCGGAAAATAGCGAAAGTCAAACGATTTGCCCACGCGACTAAGCCGCCGGTACCAGCGTTCACACCATCGTTTTTCTTTTTGTCATTGCGTACTAAGACCCCTGTAGAACCGCCATCCTGTTAAAAATGACTCGAAATTTTGTGTCAGTATCTCCCGGTCTAACAGTAATTACATACCATTTTAAATCCTATTTACTATAGTTCTATATTATCTCATAAAAAATACAAACCATTCATACACATATCAGCATTAACACAAGTTCCATTATCATGTCTCAAAAAGCCAGCTTTGCAGAAACATCCTTCCACACAATCATCGAAACATGACACGGGGCCCTTAGGGTCCGTGCAGTTGAAGGGACAGGCTGAACCGCAGAGAAGGTATTCTTCGTTTGTGGGGCATTCATCTGTAATTAAAATAAATACATATTATAAGATGCTGTATTTTTTCACTATATTATGTCAGTCTGTTCGTGATAAATTCAAAATTTACTGCTCCGATTTTCATTCCGTTTTCACATGGTTCTCCGCACGTAAACGCGGGCCTAGAACAATGTAGAGCCACAAAATATATCTAGTTCCAAATATAGACCCAACCCAATAAAGATCTGCCAAGATGTCACTTTGGTTTATAAAAATAATTTTGCAACTATTGTCAGACCTAAGTTTCAAAACACCTCTATACTGACCTGGCGGAAGCAAGTCTAAAATATCTACGAAAATACAAATAAAGAGAAGAATCTATTAAAAACTTATTCATTTTTGAAGTAAATACATCTATTTCAATAATTTATTTATGACTCTAGTCTGTAAGTACCCTTTTCAAAATTAGGTTCTAATAATGATTACAAGTTACAACGCTCGTTACAACGTTAATAGGGTGATAAATCCTGCAATCACATTATTTGCTTAGTTAATTGGTAATTCACACAGTACAAACTACAAAGACATCTGTATAATATAATGTTAGTTATAACTATAGGCTTGTTATACTGTGTAGGAATTCATTTCACCCTTGAATAATTATAGTATCGTCATAATGATCAAACCCCTTGATTAAACAGTTAACGAACAGTTAATTCATATTTGAATAACTGTTTGCTATTCAACGTACCTACTTACAGTATTACCACAGTATTACAATATAGGAAATATACTGTGGTATTACAGTAGACGTAGAGTTTCATATATTATCCCGTCGATTTTAAATAAAACTATTACTTTTAGTGATCGTCCATAAAAAAGAAACGTCTGAGAAAAATGCATTTAATTTTCTAATAAACTGCAAATTGAAATCGTATCATTTGTGTCTCAAAAGTGTTGCTAAGTAGGTATAGTTTGTAACTTTTAATATACTTCATGAAATTTCAAGGTGGCCATGATTTATTGTCAATTTCAATAACATTTCATTTACCAATTACTCCATAATATTATCGTATACATAATAACGTATTGTACCTTTGTCCTCTTATTTAACGTGACAATAGTAGGAACCTATAACAAATAATTTTTTACTTGTAAATACAGGTTGTGTAAGCATTTTATTATACATACTAGCTTACCGCCCGCGGCTTCACCCGCTTTGTCTAAAACCTAATAAATTATAAACTAAAACCTTCCTCTTGAATCACTCTATCTATTAAAAAAAACCGCATCAAAATCCGTTGCGTAGTTTTAAAGATTTAACTTTTAAGCATACAAAGGGACATAGAGACCAAGAAAGCGACTTTGTTTTATACTATGTAGGTAGTGATAAAAACAATACAAGTTAACCTCTTCTAAAAGACTTCTTTGACCTATTTAAACCTTTCCAGAAAATATATTTGCCATCTCAAAGATTCTCTAAGGATTTATTACAGGTTTAACATTAAAATTTAAATGGTATTCCGCTATTCATTTTGCAGGTACGAATTTAAAATGTATATCGGCTATTGTATGAATGGGATCTAGAATATTCTAAACGAAATGGAATACATGACGACTGTGTTGTTTTGTTTGATAAATTATGGATACACTATTATGATCAGTAAGTTGTCCTATATATTATATACTGAAATTATACAAAAGCATCATATTATAATTAAATATATGTGGTTAGGTTTGAAATAAAAAGAGCGTGTTTGCCGAGCACACGTGTCAGAAGTGAAACTTCTTTGGCAAGATTCAAAGATACCAAAATCGTCGCCTTACTCCATGACGTGACGGTATTGACATATTTCACTCATAACCTAAGAATATTACATTCAAGATGCTCTAACCCACATAATATCGTATTCTATACTTAATATTATTAAGATGAAGATTTTGTTTATTTGAACGCGCTTATCTCAGGAATTACTGATCCGATTTGAAAAATTCTTTCGGTGTTAGAATTAGCCCATTTATCGAGTAATGCTTATAGGCTATAAATCATCACGCTAAGACCAACAGGAGCGGAGCAATGCGGGTGTAACCGCGGGGCGCAGCTAGTTAGGTATAAATATAAATTAAAAGCATAATTTCACAGAACAAGAGTGTCTCTACAATGAGGTATACAAGTCGTGTGCATTCACGGAAGAATACACGTGCTGGCAAACACAGGACATGGCCAAGCGTGTGTTGGCCTTACCAGAGAGATTGTCACACTGCAAGTCGGGGTGTTATTGCAAGTGCGTTTTTATTTACTAAGTTACAACTTATTGTTTTCAAAAAAGAAAGGAGTTTCCAATTGTCGGTAATGTTGTTTATAGCTTTGCCAAAATAACAGTTTTAATGAATTCACTACTAACATTTTTTTTTGTATGGACGTAGAGCTGATAGAGTTCTTACGATACATATAGCCAATATTTATTTTTTAGACACTTAAAACACAATTTTCATTTTGCAACATAACTACTTGACTGATTTTGAAAAGACTTTCCGCAAAAGAGAATAGGCATTCCTGAAGCTATTTTACTAAACGGGCGAGCGAACCTCACAGAAACTTTAAAACTTATCAGACTTAGCAAAAATACAATAAAATCTTGTATTTCATACGATCCTTCAAAAATAATTATAATGATAAATATTTTCAGGAAAGGCTACGTTCGTGCGTATCCCCATAGCTCCTGTATCATGGCGATGTACTGCAGGGATCGGGAGTTGCAAATAGTGATGAGCAAGCTGCCAGATATGATTATCGACTTTTAACAAGTATTATGTTATATAAATAAAGTCGTTACAACACTATCGTTATGAATCTATCATTTTAGATAAGGCTTTGGAATATAAACATAGTTGCAATGTTCTTTAATTTTTTGCTACATTGTCTGATTTTGCTGTTAATTTTTTCAATCTTCATTAATTTATATCAATTCATATTCTCCTTTCATATACAAAAACAAATCAACTCAACATAAAAATCAAAGCTTATTATAATTGAATTAACCCACGTATGCAATGACCTTACAAAAAGAAACAATTCATATTTTACATTTGTTGCCTGAAATAAATAAATAAAATAAAATAAATAGAAAAACATTTTGCAAACTCCATACCTACGGCTACATCAGTAGAGACAAACACAAAACATTACGTGAATTTCGTCGTACAAACTGAGACATATTACACACTCACCTTTAACAATATATATCCCACAAACACCATAAACAACAACCGCTAATAATATATTTGTTAAATAATTCATTATTACGATATAACGGCTTGTACAGAATAACTTCAACTGACCTCAAAGACACTGTTCTTGTTTATTTGTCCAATTTATTTGACAAAAACCATAGCATCCTTGACAACGGACCGTAGCAAGGGTATAGACGGAGAGATTTCGTTTTTAACAATAGATAAACAGTTTATACAAATATAAATGCATAGGTACTTTAATGCACCAGAGTCGATACTAAACTTTTTTCAAGAAGGGAGTTAAGATTATGCAGCCATTTCATACAATTGTGTGAAATAAGCAATAAAATTTGTATGAAGTATGTGTTACATCTACTCTAGGTATTCTCTACTTCACTAGACCGAGACACCACCTTCCATCAGGTAGGACTGTAGACAAACATCTGCTTATTTATATAAAAAAAATGTGTGCGTGTACTAGAGTACACACGTAAGAAGTGAAACTTAGGGATAAGAAAAAGTTGGCGCGTAACGCAAAAATGTCACGCCTACGGCCGCGGCGTAACGCAAAAATGTTACACTAAATTTTTGTCCAACCCCGATAAAGAAGTTTCACTTCAAAAACTAGCGGTCCGCCCCGGCTTCGCCCGTCATACATAATTTACGTTTTCCCTACATAAGAACCATCCTCGTACTTCTTGAAGTATAATATAATATAATAAAAAAAGAATTATCGAAATCGTTTCAGCCGTTCTCGAGTTATGCGCTTACCAACACATTTTGCGATTCATTTTTATATATAAAGATACGGTATTTTTAATTCTTTTCTGGCATTGAGATGCCTGATTTAAATCTCCTAAAAGAAATCTGGGCTCTTAGACTATTAAGGTACTATCAAACTATAAGCCAATTATGTTTACAATTATGTTTTTATATCAAACTATTAACAAATGCAATGAGGCCTAAGGTCTTTAGGTCAACGATCGGTACCCAGGTAATTGAATTGTTAAGTTTGTATGTTTAATGTAATCTACAGAACGATGTAATTTGCAAACATCTAGCAAAATTTAGTGATATTAGAAAGCAGTATGTTTTAGTTAAGAGAATTTTAGTTCTACAAAAGCTTTCTGCATTTCCTTAGCTTTCAGATATAATGAAAAAATCCCTGATCGCCTTGTGGGGTACTTGTGGGGCACATTTTTCATCTGTTCCGCTGATCGATTTTCATTTAGCTGGTAGTCGGTAGGTGATCAGTCTTCTGTACACTATGGAGACATTTTTCGAACTAGGTTTTATAGAACTACCAACTTTATCTAACTATATAAATATTTTTTTCACACATCTCAATTCGTGGTAAAAACTTTGACCCCGTAGAAATAATATTTTGACACTAATCAAGATGAAATTATATAATATGAACTTATCTTATCATAACTAATTTAAACGACTTTTCAAGTGAATACCTACTTGTGCAATGGCTGTTACAGAATATTATTCCGCAATCTATCTACATTAAATATCAGCGAAATCGGTTAAGTACATTTTGCAAAAAAAGTAAAACCATCACATCACCATAAATTTATATTTTACTGCCTTTGTAGGTTAAAGAAGTTTAAAATTCTAGACTGTACACTATACAGATAAGTTAAGGTCGTTTTCAGATTTCCGATAAATTTCCTGTTAAAAAACTAAATTAACGATTCCGGATGAAAAACTAGGCGATTGTTAGACTAATTTTAAGACAAGACCGTGGAGTAGACTTGAAGTAACATTATTCAAAAATATATTTATTATGATATATAATATCTAGATCTCAGTTATATTGATAATAATTTATTTACAGGCTAGATCTCAGTCATATTAATAATTTATTTCCATGCACGTTTTTACAATTTTTGTCCCATAAAAGGAAAATTACTTTCTAATAAAGTTAAAAGAAAATGACAATATTCGATGATGGAAGCACATGACACAAAAGTAAACAGACATTTAATAGACCTTAAGTCAATATATTTCGTATAAAGTAGCCGGGATCGTCGGAGGCAATGATTTATTTATAGCATTCTACGGGCGTTTGCATTATCATGATTGGATGGGCGAGCAAACATACCTTGTTGACCATTTATACTGTTAGGGCCAGTTCCACATTAATAAACTAGACAGACTGCATTGTAATGCAAAAATAAAAGCTATTTTACATATCTCGATGTATTTTACTTACCTTTGTGAATATATTTTCACGCTCTAATAAGTAAAACGAGAACGCCTACTATAATAATGGACTAATATATTTTAAAACGTTTAAAGGACATTTTGCTATTTAATTTCAGCAGGATTTGGAATGTTGATTTTTTATTATATACGTTCATACAATTATTTATTACAAAAAATATCTACAAGAATTTTTAAATGCATTATTTTTGTACTATTTAACCGTTCACAGGAACATATTATATTCAGTTTGCCTAGTATTGAATAAAATGTAACGCCTGCAAAAATAGAAAAGCAAAATCTCATTTAAACGTTGCGAAACACGGTCAATTAGGCGCTAACTTTATGTGTAAAGCTTTAACATTTTCAGGAATGTCTAGGATTTTTTGAATAGAAAAACCTTTTTAAACATTCAGCGGGAGGGTTTGACCTACTTGAAATGGGCTGACAACAGCACGGATGCAATTCTCGTCCTTACGCTCTACTTAGCCTAAATAAGTCTTTGGCTAAGGCTACGAAATTTGTGTTATTTATTGCTGTTATAAATAACTTGCCAACCACGATAGTTTATTGTATATTTATGCACAGTAATAGACTTGTTCTTGATTTAATGATAAATTTTTAAACATAAAATACCTGCGGGACCAAAAAATAATATCTAATAGTAGTTCCATTAAGCAATCAAATAATATAATTAATTTCTACAATTTGTCTGAGCAGCCATCTTCATCTGCGTGCGTTGGAAAAAACAATTTAGCAATTCGTTTTATTTAGATAGGTACAGGGTACCGATTTTTTGTATAATTCAATTTCGATATACGAGAGAGAGAGACCTACGAGAAAAGTGTAATATTTATCAGTTCTTAGTCTACTCATTGTATTATCCATTATTTAATTAATTTATAGTTTAAATTTAAAGCAACTAAATCGCTGATTTAGCGGCTACACAATAAACTACTGCATTAAATTGTTCAGCTAACATCGCTTACTGCGGAATATATTATTATTTTGTATTGTCCTGTTATATTCAAATTATAATGAACTTAATAATATTTCACAATGCGACTAACTATGTAGTCATTTAATAAATTATAATTTCGTTTATTTGGAATTAATTTTAGTGTAAAGTATTTTATTGTGTATGACTTTAGTTATTTTAACGGATTTATAAATGGGATTTATTTGTCATAATTGTTAACGATTCCAATTTATTTTAACAGAAATTTCAAAACAATGGAGGATTTCTATTCGTAACGCATGTTTTTTAAATGTTTGTACATAGTTAGAGCCGTAGTTTTTCACGTAATTAACGCAATTTGTTTTTATGTAATGTAGTTATAAATTTAACTTTTATATATTTATCTTTACTCTGATGGATCTAACTTATGTGTGTATTATAATATGTCTTAGAAACAAATCATATAAAGTAGTATATAATTATTCAAAAACAAATCAGGGGCAGTGATACAATATGCAAGTAGACTGGAAACGAGTTTTGATTACAATAATACCATACATAATGTGGGCTGGATGACACGATATTGTTTGTTTATGTCACCGTAATATTGTAAAAACTGTAAGATTATAATCTAACCAGTGTAATTGTAAAATGTTGAATAATTGTGATTCGTAACATTTGCTTCCAATTTGACGCATCATTTTTGTAGATCTTGTCTATGCGAAACTGTAATTGTATTTTTTTTACAAATTTGTTTATAAACGGAACTTAGGAAGTAATCCATAGAACTACAAAAACGACATTCTGAATATGACACACCACACTTGAACAAATTGTTTGACAATACTGTCTTGAAAAGTTCAAAAGCAGCTTACCTAGACTTGTATGTATCTATCTAGACTTGTAGACTGCTGACAGAGACGTATTGCTTGCTGAAGGTAATATAAAATATTTCTGTCCCAAAACCAAGTTATCGCACTTTCAAATCGTATTACACTGTCAATTGAGGTTCAAGGCTTGAGATAATGCGTTTTTATGTTAATTTTAAATTACCAAGAATGAAAACTTTACAGAATCGAATGTGTACTAATAAAACAGTAAACTACATAACATTATGACT
Source organism: Colias croceus (assembly GCF_905220415.1). NCBI lineage: Eukaryota > Metazoa > Arthropoda > Insecta > Lepidoptera > Pieridae > Colias > Colias croceus. Next base: position 9,576,087 of record NC_059551.1, on the reverse strand, counting down.
ACAAGTTTGTTATATATTTTTTGCCTTATTTGATATCAATTTCTTAAATCGAATTTCATAAACTTGGAATCATTGGAACCTTTCTGTCTCCCGCGGTTTTTCTTGCATTGTCCGCTCCTATTATAATAGCTCATAGCCTCGATAAATAGGCTAGTTATCTGAATTTTTTTTCAAATTAAACCAGTAGTTCCTGAGATTAGTGCATTCAAATAAACAATAGAGGCCAGGTCTTTTATGCTTATGATAATCACTGAACGAGTCACTTTCAATCAATACGCGATATCCTATAACCTGGGTATCTAGATCCAGGCATAGGAACAGATGGAGACCAATACTTCGTTATTATATCCGCTGCGCAAACAGTCTGCCTGATACAGATATCTACTGTAAATAGAATTTGGATCCTACTCATTCTGTATTCGTTCACAAATCAAAAATTGCTAGTCTAGACTCTAGATTCGATTCACTGAGAGCCTTCTAGATATTTCTAAGTGTACAATAATTCAATATAATACGTGGAAAGTGTAGATTGTAATTGGGAAGCCTAATAGAAAAGATTTCATTGTATAACGCGTAGGCGTGAGAATGCCTTAGAAATTTCATATTATAAATATTATATCCCTATTCGTATAATAAGAAGGGAGCCAAAAATTATCGGAAATATAGAGCACATAAAAGAGCATTTAATTTGAAAAAAATAATGCATTTAATTTGAAAAAAGTTCTAAAATTCCCTCATTAAAAATTTACAATCACTATCTCAGCAGTTTTACATCATCTCTTTGATAATAATAGGAAGGTAAAAACAAATAAATAAATAAAATGCAATTTTCTTTTTGAAACTAAATATTTTGATCAAATCACTTGAAAAGCAAAGCACGAAGCTAGATAGTGCTTTATAAAATTTCAATTTATTTCAGAACAATAGCCAGCCATTCAGATAAACTTATGAGAGATTCCACGGGACAATAGGATGGTTCCTATGGAAGCTCAGAGGTATCCAAACATTTCCATTTTGCTCGTCCTATTTGGCAAAACTTCGCTCATAACCGCAACGAACATTAGAACAACGTATACCCTCTTGGGCCTAATAAAAATGGGAATATACGATAATCACGTGAAGTATAATACAAAACTAAGGAAAAACTATGTTTACTTGTTAGGAAGTTACTTGTTTATTGGACAGATAATGGAGTCTATTTCTGGTAATGTAAGGGTATGCTGTTTCATTACAATATTCGAGCTGCAATGAAATATCTAGTAGGTATGTTAATATGAGCTTAAAATTCGACTATAATCATGAAAATAAGTTCATTTTTTAGTATATTTCAATAGAAATTAAACACACAATCTCAGGATATTTGCTTAATAAAATATAATTCATAGCGAATTTTTACAAATAAGGACAGAGACAAATATGTGCGCTATTTTCACCTTCACGACGATTGATTTTTACGCCATTATCAATTTCAATTGTTTCATACATACCGAGTTTTTTGAGAGAAATATTTTGAAGACTGGTTTGAAAATGAAATTACGAATAAAAATAATAATAACCGGCTTCCGTCAAACTTGAAAATTGATGAGAAAGTCAAAAAGTAGGTACCTACTGTTGCGATGGTCATTGGTTCGATTTTCGTCTCAGGTCCTTAAAAGAAATGATATTATGATCTAAGTATTTAAATATTGACCTTTATGTTTTCTTTAAGATTATATAAATTAGATAAGATAATTAATGATTACACAAGCAATATAAACTGGAAAATCTACATTATTTTCTCAAGCTTTTCACTTGCACATAATGAATAAATCGCTTTGTACATCCGTTATAAACTCGTTAATTTCCAAAATGAAATTTATTGCATAATATATGAAGGAAAGTTCACGTAATCTTTGTTTAATGCTTAATTCGTCTTATCTGAAGATTTATTATCAGTAAAGACTGGTGTCGCAACATTAGATAACTTGTCTCCAATTATTTATAAGGCAAAGGGTGATGGAACTTTATGCAGGAGCTCTGGGGCCGTGATAATGATCTCTTATTTCCAGACAGTTTACGCCGTGAATTGAACTGACTGGCAAATTCATATTGATATCGCAATAACTAGCCATGGTTAATTATTATAGTTCAGCATGAATTTGCCAGTCACAAACTCTATGGAAATAAGAGGTCCTATTACGGCCCCTGATCCAGTCTTAATAAATAGGTAAAGACTACATTAATTCGACACAGATGAATATGATTGCTAAATTACTTATTAAATGCTTGCTTAATTATCTTCATTCAAATTACAAAGGAAGTCTAGTTGAATAATAAGTATTTGAATTTAAGATTGACTGTAACTTTCAGGGCCAACGTAAACACAATAACAAGTGAAAATCAATTTTATGACACTATGCACGTTTCGTCGTACATATCTAATATATGATAATAATAATGTGTAAAAAGGTCCGAAGTTCCTAGTGACGAACCAACCTAATAGTTTTTCAATTTATTAAAGTTAAAATCACTGTTAATCTGTAACATTGAAACATCTAAAAACATGAACCTCGCACATGAACTTTTTAAGGCCATTTTACACTAGTTTCAAACAGTAAAACAAATCATTAATCATGAGCGTAATTTAACACAGGGTGTAATAACTTCTTAAATCTGATGTATCACCGGATGTGATCCGTCAAATTATGAGGCAAGGGTGTGTCGGCACGCGTGGAACGTAAATATTATAATAAATTTCATTGGTAATTAGTATGCTTGAAAAAGCTGAACCGTTTTGTATTATTTTCAAGTTGCCCCTTATAATATTTAATAGTCATTTTTTCAAATTGTTTAGTGTATGTGAACTCTAATTTCGTTTGTGCACTATTCAGAATGTGCGAAATTAAAAAAATGTTTTATTTATGGCACCCTACTAATTATAAAAAATAGGAGTAATAAATACACAGATCAATTGGTGGTCTCATTATTATGAGCAATCTCTTCTAGACAAGCCGGAAGATGGATAATTTAAGATGCTGTTAGCATAATTTTTTGAAGCTTAAACTTAATCAAATCAATTTTCTATCGACCACAAAAAAAAGAGCAAAATCAGGTGTAATAGCTAGTGTAAACCAATGCAATGACCATGAAACGGGCATAAAATATTTAAAAGAAGATAAGAATTCCTTACGTTAATTATACTGATGTTTTTACAAGACAGAGAATAATGTCGTTCTTTATCTTACATCTTATTTATCATTTGTAAGGAATTTAGGCGTTTAATTAGTTTAGATTTAATTATATAATTTATATGAACTATTTTAAAATAGCTACGCCGCCTGTACTGGCTCGATATAGATTAAAATTTAAAACTATATGTAAACTAAACTACGATTTGGTGATCTTTTCTTACACAACTTATCACCTTATTTTGATGATCATTAACGTTTGAAGAGCTACGGTAACGTGTTATATACAGAAGCAAAGACAGATGGAATTAATAATTATTATTACACTGCAAAAGGCATTTCAGGTGCAAAATGTGTGAATGTAAGTTTCTTACTCTATCATGAATCATGTTAAGTACTAGCTGAAAGAATAATATCGCACCCTTAAAACATAAATGGCACTAAACGAAAATGTTAATTTTACAGTACGGCCGTTTTAAGATTTTTTAAAAATTGAATGGGTGATATGGAACTAAAAAAATATAAATATAGACTTGTGATCGGATTAAAATAACAGTTTAACTAACGCTGTTTCAGTATCCAGTGGCAAACAATAAAATTATTGATTATTTATTAATGGAAAAGCATTTTAAAAAAAATGTTTAGTATTGTGTCGGTTATAGTTTTCTAGTTATTCAAAACTTTTTGCTTAATGACCTCTAAAATGTTATTTTCCCTACATTGTAATAATAACAAAGAGAGAAATAAAACAGTAGAATTACTAAAATAATAAAGAATTATATTTATTTGGCACATGCTCATAGTTTTCGGTCAAAATTGCCACACATATTCATAATTAACAAGTCTTTTTGAATCTAGATAAAAGTATTGTCATAAATAACATTAACATTAAAATCTTGTTCTTACTACTTACTAATCAGTACAGTTATTAGAGGTATTTCAATTAATCTGCTAAGGTCAAATTCTTTCGAAGTAGGAACTGTTAAAGTTACGTAAAAATCAGCGTATCAATGGTCTAATTATCATGGGTCAGTAAAAATCTTGCAGTAACTTCGTTAACCTTCTTCGGTTTTCTATTAGAGTTAATCTTTTTATATTTATATCTGGGCTTTATCTCTGTTAAGTTAATAATAAGTTTTCGTGACTCTTCAGAAATTCTATCTGCGATTTTCAGACGACATGTACTTCCACAAGGTTTCTTAATCATTTTAGCTGGAAAAATGTTTTGAGTTTGAAACATATTTTTGCCTGTATTTCTTAGTATCTTCACAATATTTGTAGTATGTACCGATCTTATTATTTTTCGTTTTCTTGTAATTGCATCAACTGGCTGAGTTGGAGCTTCTTTTGCAGTATCGTTCATCGTTCCTGTGTCATTTGTATTAAAATGTATGATTTCGACGTTATCAGCAGGGCTGGAAGAGGCGACAAGATAACCATCATTCGGAGCAAGACCACTTTTAAGATTCGAATCAGCAGGAAGATGATCACTTCTTTGATGATTATTAGAAACTTCAACAATCTGAGTGAAGGAAATGTCATCAATTTTTGCATTTGGTCATTCCTTTTACTTTACATTTTGGGTTCTCTGTTTCGTCATCGGGATTAGAAGGGTCGAAATTATTACGTGTGTCTATAGTACCTAATTTGAGTAATTTGTTGGGTTAGGTTATGGCCTTTGTATAGACAAAGCTGAAGCTGAACTGGATGATGTGCTTGAGGACGAAGATGAGGACGAGCTGGACGACGAAGACGATGACGACGAGTTTGAGTTTGATCTCCTGCATTTTTTCTTTGATGGAAAGTTTGTTCTGTCATCGTCTGAGGCGAGAAAAAAGTTACCATCGTCAGTGTTAGTTTGGTTGTGATAAGAGCTTAAAGGATGAACTTCTCATGATGTTCAAATCGGACGCACTCATTGTTGAAAGCGGTTCAACAATATCGGAATTTCTTTTAGAAGCAGGCTTAGTAATTTGAGATCCATCATCGTCATCATTTTCTTTTTTTCTTTGATTGTTCTGAGTTGATAATTCTATTATACTTCTACATCTACTTCTTTTCGGATCCATGATAGTATAATACAAAAAGCCTTAAACAAAATGCCTTTTTTTATTATTAAATTCGTATAAAAACAAAATCCTAATTAAAGTTAACATAATTTAACTGACACTAATGTAATTGCGCACAGCGAAAATTTAAAAGCATATTTATTGATTAAATGGCTCTTTAAAGAAAATGCCTGTTATTGAATTTCGTATAAAAACAAAATCCACACTAAACTTATTAAATAACTGGCATTATATTCAAACTGCCACTTATGCATTTACTCACTGTAAATATTCGAAAGCAAATTAATTAAATAAGTGGCACTTTACACAAAGTGCCAGTTTTTGACTCACCTCGACAAGGATTTCCACCGGAGACTTGACGCGAAATGGCATAGTGCCGGTTTATCAATTATCGACCGGACAAATTGTGACAAATTCATAAGTGACACTAGCGACATCTAGCAAAAATTTGACGCATTAGAGCTACCGGGATCTTTGCGTTAGGCGCGTTTCGTTTTATGCCTTTTGACTGCATACTTAACTCAAAAATGAATTTTTTTGTATAGTGCCACTTATGTTTTAAGTGTGCGATATGTTCCTTTAGTCCGACTTTGTAGGTAGGTGTATTTTTGCAATCTTAGAATTAACAGGAAAGCTAAGACGAGACAGAAATAAGAAAAAACTGCAGTTATTGCTTTTAAATTAACTTGTTTTATAATAAAGATGAATACTGTTGTAAAAAAATATATTTCGCAAGTTATAATAGGTGGGACTCGTAAAAACTCCAAGAAATATCTTGTAACAAGAAAAAGTTTCAAAGTAGTTTAGGAACCCTTCCCCTTTAATAAAGTTCTTTATATCTCTCTTTTACTTAGCAACTGAATATTTCTTTAGAAATTTTCGTATTATTTTATGAGTAACCGGGTTTATTCTATGTAAATTATTTTTGAAGATTTATAAAGAAATCAGATGGAGCAGAAAAACATATTTGGACGTTTAGGTTTGTCTATGCTGTCTAGGCTGATTATGACCAAAAGTGCTGTGTTTGATTCTCAGTGTTTCAAATCAATCAGAAAATCAATAAATTCATTCTTGTTTCCCCAGTATCTTGCCATTGTAGTTAATATACATTGGCCCAAAAAATCTATATCTATAATTTAACATCCTACTAATATTTTAAATGCGAAAGATTGTAAGGATGGACGTTTATTACTCTTACGCGCAAATACTACTGAACCGATTACAATGACATTTGGTATGTAGGTAGCTGAAGACCCAGATATAGGCTACTTTTCACATAGGCTATATATAATATTTTTCTATAGTTTCACAGTAAATTAATTTTCAAGAAAACCTAAATTGATAATTTGATTCGTCCCTCCCAAGGATCTACTCTTGGGCCACCAGTTGTAACTCAATACAATTAGAACATGAACAATCCCACATTATAATATATATATCAATTGTAACAGTAATATATGCGTCGTGGTTAATGCTCCTATATTGTGTAACAGGCGAGTGTATAAATGCATTATTAAGTTCCGTGTACACACGTGGTTACAATATTACTGTGTGTGGTACAAGTTAGGCGTTATTGCGATGTATTTTAAAATTATATATTAAAATGTCAATGTTTAATCCTGACTTTTATTATAAACGCAAGAGTATGCTTGTAAATTGACTTTTGCAACTGAGCAATAATATCATCTCACAACTGTCAAATTTCCTTTAACTACGAGAGCGAAGCCGTGGGCAGAAAGCTTATAATATTACTAGCTGTGTACCGCGGATTGACCTGCATTGCTCCGCTCCCATTGGTCTTAGCGTCAAGATATATAGCCTATAGCCTCCTTCCTTTATAAACGAGCTTTCTAACACCGAAGGAATTTTCCAAATCGGACCAGCAGTGCCTGAGATTAGCGCGTTCAAACAATCAAACTCTTCAGCTTTAAAGAAGAAAGGAACCTATCATTGATGAAAATTAAAATAAAACTTCAGTTGTATTATAAGAAAATATTTTATTAATATTGTTTTATCATAATTAATTTCACCATTAACGGCCACATACCATATTTTACAGATTAACAACACATGAATAATTAATTTCTTCCACTAAAATCGCTAAAGCTTACTTCTTAAAAATCACAGTAACAGCATGACGGAAGGTGAAAATGCACTAAATTATCATATTATAGCCATTATACTGCAGTTTGAAACAAACGCATCCGCCCTCTAGATATACTTGTATAATATTAATGTTATTGTAACTATGTGGTGCCCGCGACTTCGATCGTAGTTAATTTATTTCTTATCGTATCAAATACCTACGTCAAAATCAAATTTTGAAATAATCTTTATATAACATCCCAGCCAACACATAAGCCAGATAGTAGCGAAAATATACCACACTAATCAGTGTCAAGTTTTATTACTTTTGTATTTCAGCTGACATCATTGCTTTATTTTGAATAAGAGAGTTCATAATTTAAAATAATGTTGTAAGCTTACTAAATTCTGTATAAAGTTCGTGGTATTATTTCAAGCTGAATAGTAATCAAGAGTAGAATCTGCTAAACAAGCAATATTCAAATAAAAGTAATTGAAACAGCTATTATCTGCACAGTAGCTGAAGTTTATGCATTGTCCTGTATAACATATTCAAGCAAAGCAGTTAAACAGCAAAACGCTGAATAGTAGACGAAATATTTTCTTTAAGCTGGATAGTGTACGAAATGGTACTAATTTATTCAGATGCTGAATATTTTAGATTTTTTCTTCTTTACACAGCTGACTTCTGCATAATTGTAAATAAACTCTTTGTTTTACCTAACTTATAGCGCTATAAGCGTACAATTGTCTTATATTCAGCTTAAAACAATATCAGTTACAAATGTGGATATCTAAAGCAGCAAATAACTGATTAGTTGAAGATATCGTATGTTTATATCCAGATATTTCACCATTTTGTGACAAAACTGATATAATGAAGAGGGTTCTGTACACGATGATTGTGCATCACCATCAGGATTAGTGATTCAAACAAATAGACCCACGGGTCCAACTTTAGGTGCAGATAACGAGAGTTATATAATATGTGTGACAACTTTGCATTTCAATCACAGACTGTACAATTTGATAGTGATACAAGTTCTACTGATTTGGAAGAAAACTCTGAATTTAATAAAAATTATTTTAATGTACAGTTGTAGGTGTTCCAGTCCGGCTGTGGTAGGATTTAAGGGTTCTTGCAAAGAAGCTCGCCATTTTTTTTTATAATTTTCCTTGGTTCTCCCAAGAAGCGGGCACTGTTGATAATTCAACCCGGCCTTTTTTACGAGTCGAAATGATTTTGAACATGTTTCTGAAAAAAAAAAATTTTTTTTCTATATTAGTTAAGCTTATAATTGTTTCAGTTTAAAATAATAAATTAATAAATATTTTAGTTGGTAATATAAACAATTGTCTAACTAAATATTACGCAATGCATCATTCATAGTTGTAATAAATAACTTTAAATACCTAATAGTGGGTCCTACCCACATAAGTATAGGTCTCATCAACCTCAAATATTTATGGATTTATTTTCTATAAAAAGAACCCTAAAAAGCTGAATAATACTGCATTATGTTATTTAAGACCATTCTCTGAGAAATGTATAATTATTGTATTTTAAACCAAATATTTTCTGGATATGTAGTCGTATGTGAACTATTATGCAGAAATAAGCAAAATAATCACTGAATTAGACACTTTTATTCAAATTGGCCGCCGCATTGGCATCCGCCATTAATATAAGGTTCGACATAACATCTTTAAAAAAAATCCTCACCATTTATCTTATGAAACGCTTTGTTTAGTGAGTAGGAAACATTAGCAGTGATATAAAATTATATTCTCATTATTTGCTGGGACTGAAATTTGATAAAAAGTAAAGATAATTTATTTTCAATATTATTTCACATTTGTTTACCTTTTAAATTGTAGCTTTATCTTGAGGCGCTCAAAAAATGTACAATTATCATATTGATAATTCACAGTAAAGTGCCATGCGTTTATATAATTCACCTTATACTTACATAATAAATGTATTAAACAATTTACTTACCCAATTTTTGAAGAAGTGATCATCAGCGGACATTTTAACAAATTTTCAACTAATAATAACACAAAATATACTCTCGTCACAATTAAAAATACATTTATACATTTTTTACTTGCATAATTTCTTTGTAAAACTACTTCTAAGATCGGAATTTTGAATATCATTTGAATATCTGAACTCACAAATTAACAACTGCATAAAAGCTGTATAATTTCTGGACTAAAGAAAAATCAGAATTTATGCAGAAGATATTCAGTGTGTTGTACATTTATTCAGCTGCTATGTGGCTATTAATCAAATGTTATCCAAATTGAAGCAAGATATTTTGTGCCCAAATTGCTTGAATATCATCTGTATAAGCGCTTACACAGAAGTTATACAAATACTTTATCCAGCTAAAGTTAAAAGAATTGCTTTTACGCAAAATTTATTCAGCTAATCTGTGTTGGCTGGGCACAGTTTACTTCAGCTAATAATGTGATTAATACAAAAAACTACAAGAAATCAATATTGCTGGTGAAAAATTAGTGCAACAGAACAAATGAAATAACTTCATATTAGTGTTTAAAGCTTAACTTTAAAACGACTTTACTGATTTTCATTAATGTCAAATCATAACAATCGTTCTGGAGAAGTAAGTAGACCAACAGGCGCATACATAATACTAATTATAATATGTTCGTATATTTGAAATCTTATGAAATACGTGGTACACTACCCTATATTATGGTTCCGATTTACGTTATCAAAAACATTGATTGATAAATGAATCCTTATCCATTTTCCCACCGCCTAATTTACTAAGATGTAAGTGTAAGAAAAAGCTTCACACGAGCATATAAAACTTGCTCCATTATTTCACAGTGATAACAAAACTATCAAAATAGCGCTATAACATACGATAAACAGAAGCAAAACCACGAAGTGTAGTGTTATAAATAGTGTGAAACAACAACGCGTGACCGAATCCGGTATTAAACATTTACAGGTGGTTAGCTAGAAACAGGGCAGGACTTGAAATATAGAAAACAGGGCCTTAAATAATAATGCACACGGAGTAAAGCTTTGATAAATTACCAACTGAATAATATCATTATTAGATTCGATAAAAAGTTATAATTTTTCATCTTTCAAAATAGTCTTTACATTGTCATGTTTAACATCATTTTGCAACAACTTGTAGTTTTCATGTTACATATTGTATCCACACTTCAAACTATAGAGGTTGTTTTGTTGCCTTCAGAATAAATAAATTATCTGTTTATTTCCAAGCTTTTATTATTATGGCAATAGCCTTGCAAAAGTGAATATAATCTGGGGCCTCAAAATTAAAGTCCGGCCCTGGCTAAATGCACTTGTTCCTCTATTACGCATTTGACTTGTTAATTGAGCAAAACGGATTGATATTTCAGTGTCAACTTTGCTTACATTAAAATGTGTTTAACCTATTTTTTCATTTGTGTGTTCATTGTAATTAAAAAGAAAGAATATTCAAATATCTACTTTTTGTTCGTTTAAAGCAAGTTTGTTTTATATTCACTATTATAATATGTAATATAAAGCTTGTATTCGCTATCATTTTTATTTAAAGTACAATTGGATACATGCTTGCTTTTATTAACAACGAATAAACATAATATGTAAAATGTAGAGCTATGTGAATTTATTTTAAATTATGTAATGGAAGTTTATTCAAATATATTATAATAACAGAATAATGAATATATTTCAAATAGTGACAAAATCTTACTTCAACTAACTCCAGACAACGTCTTCCATATTCATTAACTTTTAATAGCATTATTGTAAGCCTCTCAAAATTTTCTCTACTCAATTACTAACTCACTTTAAACCTTATCCCTATAGAATAGAGTTCAAAATCAATTAATACTTCCTCACATAGTCTTAGACGAACTTTGTTACTGAACAATAACTAAGTTAGGCTTACTTCAATCTGTTTCTAGGTGATTGTTTTGAACCTAGACGCAAGGTTTCTAATCAGAAAATGTCGGACCACAATACAGGGATTTCTATTATTAAAAGGTTCTATTTGTGGAACGAATGGGAATCTCGATTAAAACAAGTACCTAAGTAAGTAATTAGTAATACCAAGTATACAATACAATCCAATTTAATGCTACTACACGTAGTATATTATTATTAGTCTGTGCTACTACAATAAATACATAACTATATTAAAATCTTCGTCATAAACTATTTACCTACAATTTACAATAATGTAATAAATATAATGATTAATAATATATGATAATATTTATAATACTAATTAAATTATCTTAAGATTTCAAGTTTATCTAGAATGAATAATATGAAAAAACATGGGAAATTTAATATGTTTTGATAATTATAAAAATAATTATTACATTGCAATAACAAGTGTGTTGTTTTGTTGATAATCACTTAACTTTTCGAAGTGTTCAATTTCAGTTGTTTTATGTGAAACTGCTATAATCGTCACATATTTACTATTTCGATTTTTTCGATATAACTAAAATTCCATAGCTAATAAATGATTGCATAAGGGACATTTTTTTGAAATTGGTGAAATTGAACTAAATACCACTAGAAGGAGTTTGTCATGTGGGAAGCACTTTTACTTTAGTTTTAACTTTAATGGTTATTTTGTTAACCTCGTAAATTTAAAATAGCTGGCCAAAGTACCACAGGGGACGTAAAAATCTGAAAAGGATCTTTTGATGTGTTGAGACGGTTGCGATACGATATCGTTGAGGTAACGTAATATATTTTAATGTGTACCTACATATTTTCTTTGCAAGAAAATATTAGTAGTCAAGTGCATAGTATAAGTTTCCAGGAATTATTTTATCATAGTATATTAACATTAAATTTTTCAAATATAGTAATGTAAATTCAAGTACTTACATAATACAATGGTCCCAAATTCACGATCTATAATTTTTTTAGAATCCGTTTTTATTTCAATAAACCTGTTATTTTTAAAATTATCAAAATTGACATAAACAAAACATTGCATCATTTATATAAAAAATAATGTATTTTCCTATCACATTTAATTCATTCATCAAATGAAAGCACAACACGACACGTTTTCGTCGCATGTAAATATTCCAATACGTTTAATGTGGAATTTTATGTTTTCCGTATACATTTATACAACACGACATAACGACGACATCGCATGTCGAAACATAATAGCGTACGTTTTTACGTTTTGATAGTTTGAAGAATTATATATTTTATCGTATGGCCTGTGGTTGTTGTTTGATTTTGATTGAGTAATCCATTCTTCTCTGCTATTATAAACGTATTTTATCCGTGCATTTAAATTAACTTTCAGAATATTTCTCTAGATATATCTATAGATTAAAAATAATACACTAAAGTAGACGAACTGGGTAAAATTTTTTTTTATAAAAGTAAGTATCATTTTTAGTGTAATTGAACAAAATTTTCTGAGTAAGTATTTAAAAATAGTCTGTGGATTGGATTCAAAAAGTGGTTCTAGAAGAAGTCTAATCACTACATACCTAGTATAAAACAAAGTCGCTTTCTCTGTCCCTATATCCCTTTGTATGCTTTAATCTTTAAAACTACGTTACGGATTTTGATGCGGTTTTTTTTTAATAGATACTTAGAGTGATTCAAGAGGAAGGTTTTAGTATACATATAATTTATTAGGTTTTAGACAAAGCGGGCGAAGCCGCGGGTGGTAATAGCTAGTTGAATAATAAATGTTTAGGTAAAGCATTTACTTGCTAAAATCCATTTACTGTTTGAATTTGTCCATTACAAACATAATTACAAATGTCAATCCAATGTTTCTCCTCTATAACATTCGTATAATATTTTAATATTTGTTACGCTAAAAGCTCAAAATATTACAAATATCAGTATTTGTTTTCACATGCGCATACGCAGTTTACGTCATCGCGTAAAACCAATCCCGTTACGTAAGATCACTGCGTGTGGTAGCGTAATCTGACTGATAAGCCTATTGTTCTGATAAGAATAGAATGCCCTTTATAATCCGCATTGTTTATATACTGATCAAATTGGTATGTAAGAACTAAGATAGAATGAAATAAGGTATATTACTAGCTTTGCGCGTGATACACATTTTTTGGCATACCCTTTTTCATTCGACAGTATAAATTATTATTTTGGCCAAAACTTCACGGCAAAAGTATCTAAATTTGGTTAAAATTGGTTCTGCGGTTTAGGCGGAAAGCTTACAGACAGACAGAGTCAACGTCGCATTTATAATATTAGTATCTAGATGTAGCCGTGACTAGAGGATGGTGGTACCTATAACGTTTTTCCGCTCATTTTTCATTGTAGGTAATTTTAGATGCTCCCATTGGTCGTTGCGTAATGCTATATAGGTACAAGTTCAAATATAAATCTCGTCGAATATGTCGTATGTCGAAATAAGAATAAATTATACTATTAGTAAATAATTGTAATGCTATAACACAGTACTGACAATATTATAAATCTCATAATTTTCATAGTATTAAAGAACCCTAAATGAAAATGTGTTAACACTTAACATGAAGGAACCCTAAAACGTAATTGCATTAACAAATTGTTTGGAAGGGGAACGATAACCCACCTACGGAGCTAATAAATTAAAAGTTGTGATAAAACAGTGTCTTTTATTAATGTTTTGTTCAAACAATAGAAAAGTAAAATACTTTCTATAGATAGGGGAGGGGGAAGACATATAAATAGAAATGTGAAAAGCGTGACGAGTTTTGGTAATTAACCGACTTCAAATAGGGAGGTTCGCAATTAGCTTTTATTCATTACTAGCTGTGCTCCTTGGTTTCACCCGCATTGCTCCGCTCCTGTTGGTCTAAGCATAATGATATATAGCCAATAAATAGCCTTCCTCGATAAATGGGCTATCTAATCTAACGCAGAAAGATTTTTTCAACCCAGGATCAGCAGTACCCGGACCAGTAGTTCCTGAGATTTAAACAAACAAACAAACTCTTCAGCTTTATAATATTATTATTATTTTATAATGTATACTTATGTATAGAGATAATTTTATCAGAACTCTACCATCGTGTGAAATTGCTATGAATCACCTTTGAATATAGTTTGTATGCTAGAATAATTTACCTATAGTTAGCTACTATTATGTATTCTGTGCCTATAGTCTACGTTTTTTAGTACAAAATGGACAAAGAGCTCCGGGCTATTCGACTATCACTAGTGAATTGGAAATTGATTTGAGGTTATTCTTTATCTAACATCGGAATAATTTCATATGTTTTTATGCAAACTTCACATGTAAGTTTTACAATTTCATAGTTTTTTATGATATATTTATTATTTTCTAGAAACCGCAACAATCAAAATTTCGAAGAAACAATATTTATATTCATAAACCGAATGATACACGTCAAAATACACGATTCCAATTACGCTACCCTCGTCTACGTTAAAACATTATGTAAAAGTTATTAAATACGGAAAAACAACGGTCATAAATCATCGAAACGAGTAAATTACTTTTCTGTTTACAGACTGTGATCGGTAACCGCCATTTGCATTACATCGCGACAAGATGGCGCCAATTAAAAATCGCGGGAAATTTATTTTATTTTAAATACGAGTTATAATTCGCAAGTTATTGCGTACAATTAGTTGTGCTATTGTTTCAGAAGAGGGGCATTTTTATTTATTATTGTAAGTATGCCTAAAGAGATGAAGGGTAATTAATTTTCTTTTATTATACATTGTGACGCAAAAAATGAAAGTAAAATGAAGAAGCAAATTAATATAGCTTCCAAAAACGATGTTTTGTTAAAGCATTTCACACTCGAAATATTTTTAAAAGAATGTTCATTAAATTAATTAAGAAGCAGCGATGACGTTCAAAGTAATAAAACCAATCGACTAGAAGGAATTCTTTTGAACTTCGTTTAAAAATCTTACAAGCTAGCTGACGACCGTAGCGAAAACATTTAAAATCTTCCCGCGACTTCATATGCGAATTGCTATGATTTCATCAATATCTAAAAACTAATATTTATTTATTTTTGATACTTCATTGTACATTTATCAGGAATTGAAAAGAAATGAACACATAAACTTGGAAAGTGTATAATAGGCGGCCTTATTGCTTAAAAGCAATCTCTTCCAGGCAACCATAAAAATAATGAGCATATGTAAGACAATGGTAAAAAGCGTAAATGGTAATATCTGAAGCTATTAAATTGATTCTTTCGCATAAATATTGCTGCTTTAAATATGGGAATACCAAAGACCTTCGCACGTCCTACGCACGTTATTCGCGCGTAACTAAATCTGTATTTTATAGTAGGACGCGTGAGAGATAGCGCAGCAATATTTAGTGATATGTTTTCATATCGAATTACTTTAGACGGATATAGAGTGCGTAAACTGAACTATAATATATTAAAAAATGGAGTTTTTGTATATGTAGCTAACACATCATAATTTTTGTTATATTTTCACAATACACAAAATCTACTAAACCAATTTCAAAAATTCTTTCACCAGCAGCTACATTATTCCTGAGTCACATATACTATATTTCATTTAATTTCTATCCTATGCCCGAACAGTGCCGGGTCGAACGACTAGTACATACAGAGAAGATGAAACATTGTCGAACTCCAATCACATAGAACCGCACAGCTACAATTACTCAAAACTTTGCCAATAACTCAATAACTACCTAACCGAAATACGCACCTGACGGTTTGATACGAGAGGCGGCTGTATTATTCTTTAGATCATCTTATCCTAGTGGATAATTTGTTACTCTTTCACGAAAAAAAACAGTATCTGTGGCGAGCACACGTATCAGTCGTGAAACTTATTTTACAAGGTTCAAAGACACCAAAATCGTCGCCTTACTCCATGACACTTGATGTGATGGTATTGCCATGAAGTGACCTTTAAATTTTACAAAAGGATTTCACATCAAAAACTACTGGATGGATTTGGATGAAACCAACTTTACAGTAATATAGGTTATAATCAGAATAATATAGGTGAAATACTTGATTTCGCTAGTGGGTTCGTCCACGAGTTTGCTTTTGTTAAATGATTTAATTTTCCTACATGATCAAAATATGTTGTCATCGTGAATGCTTATTTAGGTTCTCTTCCACATAAACTTAAGAAATTCAATCGATATTTTTTATAGTAGTTTATTCTAAGTTTTCTGACACAATCATACTTTTCACTGTAGGTAATAGGTATATTTGATAATAAAATAATGCAAAAATTTTAATAAGCTTTTTATTCCTCCATCAATGCTCAATTACTAATTGTAATAAATCACATAAGTTATAACTCAACGAATATTTTCGTGAGCTCCTACACTACACGCATACACCGGCTTCGTCTGTAATATCTGAAATGATTTATTGACAACTCTACGATTGCTGTTTCGTGTATATGTCGTGGTCATATCGTAGATTTGATCATTTCATGATATGAGTGGCCATTTCACGAAATGGTCGCATATCGTGAAATGGCCAACATAGTTTGATCAGATCGTTAAATCGTCAACGTTTCACGATTTGGTCATCCACATTTGGCCAGATCGTATAAAATATAAAGAGTCCATAAAATATTAAAAAAATTCAGAATAACTATATTCTAAAAACTTGTTTATTGTCATTTAAGTTAGTGCCGCGGCAGCGGCCGGCGAATGCCAGAAGCGAATCGTTTTTGCAATAGAAAACAATTAGGTTAGGTTAGGTTACACTTTGATAAACAACGCACGAGCCGAGCGAGCAAAGCGAGCGTGCCACGGCAGCGGCCGGCGAGTGCCAGAAGCGGATCGCTTTTTAAAAAACAAGCAATTATAATAATATAGTAGTAGTTTCTTAAATTATTTTATTTAAGTCGCATTTTTTCTTAAATACATAATATAAGATATCCACATTTTCCATAGTACTCGTACCTCTTCGTCGTAAATTCTTTGCTATGACTTTCTTCATAATATTGTTATTAAACGAATTATGAAGTTTTTAACTGCGAATAATTTAATTTTCGCCAGCGGCCGCCATCTTATCACATAAACACAGAGCTTGCAGCGCCTCTACCAACGATTAATGTAACTATTTTACGATATGATCAAATAATTTTTGTCATTTCATGAAAAAACCGTGCGTTAATTGGCCATATCGTGAAACGATTTCTTATCATTGATCTGCCCAAACCACATCATGATGTGGCCAAACTAAATTGGCCATTTCACGATATGCGACCATTTCGTGAAATGGCCACTCATATCATGAAATGATCAAATCTACGATATGACCACGACATATACACAAAACATGAAGACTGTTAGGTGGAAATATTTTGAAACTTGTATTCGTATTAAACTATAAATTGAAATCTTTTGCATGCTATTTGGTCAAAATTAGAACTGTAAAAAAGTTAAAAGCTAAGATTTTCAGTTACTAATACTTCTTTTATCGTCTGTAAACAGACGGACAAGTCTTAAACAGTTTTTATAATAAAAATGGCTTCTTCAACTCCCCACAGTTTAGAGTATCATTCAACAATAATGAGTGACATTTTGACTTATTTATGAGAAAGTAAACAACGACCTACCCTAAGGTAAACTCCACATAAACGGCCAAGCGTGTGCCTGCATTCAATCTACGGGTTCTGTATAACAAAGCTATCTGCATGAAGTAAGTGCTAATGTTTTAAATTACTTTATTTATAATACATTTTAGTCATTATTTTCTAGTATGTAAGTTTCAGGAGTATTTTTTAATTTATTTCATAAATTTTAACAATAGAGTGTATCGAAGCAAGTAAATTATTTAATATTCTCAACGAAAAGTACGTTTTAGGAACCTATGATCTACACTTATATTATAAAGAAGTTTTTAAGTTTTAAGTTTTAAGTTTTTTAATAGTAAGTATCATCTCTACGTTTATAGATTTTGAAAAATTCCCATTTGAAAAAGTAAAGCTTTCTTTATAACACAGTCAATCTTCAATTTAATTTAGATTCTAAAATGAAACTGCAAAATAAATACTTATATTAAAAAAGTAAAACCGTACTAAAATTCTACACAAATTATTTTGGATCATCGACCGTGAATATTGACACATGTTATCATTCGGTTTTTGTCAGCTCCAGTGATAAGTTATCGGTGAAAGTGAACGAGGTGTGATGGCATCCTGTCAAAGTACTTAACCGAATTTGTATGTACATATTTTTAAATCTTTCATTATTAAAAAAAATGTAACTGAGGTCTTTGAGTACTAAACCAAATATCTATGTGCTTAAACGATTGTCTTTTTAAAAACAAATTTAATAATAATTCGCGCTGATACTAATAATAATTGACAAGTCTGAAAAAATGAATATATCAAAAATATATGGTAAAAGGGTATATAAAATCATCGCATTATTATTTTTTCCCAAAAGTATTTGATCCAAATATTTATTTATGGCAAAAGCTTTATAGGTAAGTATGTCTTTATAGGTAGGTACTCATATATGTATAACACCGACAGCCCTAGAGTTCCATTAAAATCAAACCGCGTTGTATAAACAATCATTAAGACTTCAGAATTTAATAACAACTCATAAATATCTTTTACACTACAGCGCGCTTCGTAAAGACGTCATCTCGGGAAGAAAAATAATTTGTCGATCAGCAATATCAATCTGTCTACTTCTGGTAGACTAGTTATTGCGTTAATCTACAAACAATCAAATCTTCCCTCTTCATAATAGCAATGTAGAAAGCTGTAAAATCACAAATCAGTTAAAAATATCTCCCCTAATCTTTAAAACCGTAAACAAAGAAATAATCTAATACTTTTAATGGGTCATAAAGAAAAGTGTGAAGGAATAGTGTCACAACTGCTGACGCCGATGTGATGTGTTGAAAGACGGGGTATAAGTTTATGGCATCTCTGTGGGTGTTAATATGATAAAAACAAAGCTGAAACTATTTATTTTAAATATTTTATGTTAACTTTACGTGTAGGTAATCAAGAAAGGGACTACGGGGAATCTAGGGGAGGCTTTCAAATATAAATATTTTTAATGTAAAATTTTGAAGAAATACATAATGAATATCGAGTTAAATATCGAGTTTTTGTATGTACTGAATACTGGTGTTTATGTCTTTGGCTCTCTCTAAATATATTGTTATATGAAGAAATATCATTATTAGGTATAATATTGTCCTAATTTACAATAACAAAAATTGTCAGATAAAATTGATGGCTCAATTTTATTATAATTTTGTAAACAATCAACTCACAAGTACATAAATGTTTCTGTTGTCTGAGAAAAAGAAAGTTGACTAAAATATCCAAATCCTATCTCAAAATGAGATACATAAAAAGATTACCAAGACCCATACGAACCAAAATAAATTCTCACCTTCATCGAAAACCTTATCGATTCAAAAGACAAGTACGTATTAATTGAAACTGTTTAATTAAAATGTTAATGGCCACATTCGATTAGTGACATAGCCTTCCTTATCTTAACGACGTCAGACACGCCATGGGGGCACCGATGTATTAGTTATAAATCTAAAAACTGATATGATTGGGACTTGAATGGATGCCGTTGTTAAATGTAATTAAAAAACGATATCTATGTATTAAATGTGTCTGTCAATCTATAGTATCTATTTTATGAGTCTGTCGCCGCGTCTGTATACAGGGTGTAATCGTTAAGTGTGCACAAGCGATTATTCCGTAACTATTGCAGATACTAAAAAAACTTTAAACTGATATCGAAAGTACTTAACCTAATGAGTAAAATGGCCATAATAAATTTTTAAAAATAAAACGAGAAATATAATATATATATTTCTTAGCGTAGAATTAACGACTGAACAGATTTTACTTAAACTTTCAGTATGGATAGTTAGGACATAATATACTATCATGTCAGTACCATAGTTTCAAAATTTAAATACTATAGTTATTTAGTTACATAGTAGTTAATAATTTAGATATTGAGTTAAAATTTGAGCCTGTATTTTTAAAATATGACACGCAGTATTTCTATCGTGGGTACATATTTGTATTGAATTGATAAACAGATAATTCAACTTATTTGCTAACGGTACATTCAAAGTTGGGCGTGTATTTAGATAAAAGAGGCTAGAGCAAACGTATAGAGTTACGATGGTATTGTGAGAGCGTTTGATCGCGTGCGGCCGACCGGTGTGCGCTAGTTTACTATTGTACAGATAGCAAAAAAAAAAGAATAAAATACGAAAGTCGTGCGTACGCACATTATGATACTTAGATGTTTTTTACATCCCGATATCTGATAAATATATAGTATTAATTGAGAATATATAGACATTAATATGCAATATCTTAAGATTATTCCATTTTGATGTTAAACAGTGATAGCGAACGAATATGCGTATAGAGGTTACCTATATTATGAGAACAATTAAATACACTTTTTTAATAATTAATTTAAAGCTTACCATCTGGAACATTATTTTATGATTTATCCCAAACAAATAGAATTAGAGTGGCTCTAATATACAGTTCATTATAAATCGCTATGAAATATATCGATTGACACATGTTAGTCAAGGTAAATCCATAATAAGAATGGAAGACATATTTATAATATTTTTGAACGTAAAAATAAAATTACTTTTTACCTCCTGTCAACTATTCTGCCAACCCTACCGAAAAGGGTTAAGCGATTTCGGAAGTGAGTTCCAATGATTTATAAAAGCCTGTCTCATTTGAATCTGAATGGCTAGTGTTGGATTACCTCCCCCCCCCTCCCCCTCTCCACATCCCCTTACACCCCCGAATTATCGGTTTATACAAAGAATATTTTACAAAGTTCAGTTATTGTTTTAACAGATTTATGTTCTGTGGAATTTTATGCGCGTATTTTATTGTTAAGCTTTTATATTGGCAGCTTTGTAGTTTATGTGAAAAATGAAAATTTGGAACGGCAGCCGCGAAATTTATGTGAAAATCACGAGTTAGGTGACGTAGCAGTGAATTTGCTGTCCAAATAGTGAGTTTGTTATTACTTTTCTCTATAATTATGACTATGTAATTTGACTTTTTGTAACAATTATTTGCGCTTACTTTTATGTCTTGGGCGTACCAAAAATTGTCCAATGCGGCAAGAGATGCTTTCATACTAAAAACAGCTTAGGTATCTACATACAAAAATCGTTGTGCAAAATTATATTGTATTTTTTCTTCACATACGTCATTCATAATTATTCACAAGAAATTGACCTTACAAAGGCTAGCCTTTCTCAAAAGGTAAAATTGAACAAACAAAAATAGCAAAACAACAATTTGGAACCAACAATTCGTAACACTGCATGTCAGCGCAATTTAACCCATTATCAATCGAACCGGGTCTAAGAGACCCTTTGAAAACTGATAAAGTGAATCCTTCACATATACCTAATAGAACTTCGCATGCAAGAAAAAATACAAGGAAATGTTCCTTTGATCGAGATAAAATCCACGCTTTGAGCCCTTCTAAACAATTTCAGGATATTCACTTTGTTGTTTGGATTTCAGTTTATACCTTCACAAATGCATATACCTATATACGTTCATAGCGTATTTAATTTGCTTGGTTATTTATTATGAAAATGGTACTGTTAAAAATCACTAGTTTCAACCCCCTGCTTCGCTCGAGTGGTATCCCGTATCCTGAATAAATTTACCTATGTCACTCTTCGGTACTTATTCCACAGATATTGGTATCTCTGAGCAATCACTTACTTCAGAATTAAAAGGAAGAATGAATCGAAAAAAATCTGACAGTTTTTTATGGTTAAGTGTTACATCACTACAAAGTATAAAACAAAATCGCTTTCTCTATCCCTATCTTTAAAACTACGCAACGGATTTTGATGTGTTTTTTTAACAGATAGAGTGATTGAATAAGGTTTTAGTCAAAGCGGGCGAAGGGGAGGCCGGAAAGCTATTATAGTGTTTCATAAAATATATACATACTTAAGGCCGTGTACGCGGTCCGTGCGCTGTTTGGCTCAAATATGTGATTTTTCAAACCAGATTGTCCATCAACCACTTATCTTACAAACATATGAATTACTAATAATTTTAGGGAATTTTATTGTCTATATAGTTAGTTAAGAGTTTTTTTCAATTAATACAGTATTTGTGAATACCATCAAGATAACTGAGCCGATGATTACTTGATTTCACTTTTAGTGTCAATTTCGAAGCTAAAAATATCTGAAATTGCTGACAGATCTAACACACATTTTTTTTAACTAACTGCAAAAATCCTTATGAAAATAGTTAGTTAAAAGATTTTTTTATTTTGGACTCCTAACTTACGAAATTAAAATCCGAACAATGTGAATTTTTTTAGAAATTATAGTCGACAAAATGATTATTTTCACCAAGATATTTGACTTAGTTGAATATAATTTATACATATTGCAATAAAAGAACGTATTACTTATAAGATAAAATTTAAAAAATCAACTAAGGTACCTCTATTATTTTTCTACAATTTTTTTAAAGTACTATAAAACACTGCGCGCGACCCGATTAAAATCAGTCGGCAGCGAGCCTTTCCAGAGAGAGGACATGTTGCTCGGCGCTCTCCTGTGGACCTATGCTGTTCATAGTAAAAGGATAGCGCAAGCCGCGATCTATCGTAATAGATCGCGGAGATTTTGACTTGCGTTAAATTGAATAAGCCCTCTTAAATATTCGAATTTATCTTTGAACTAATAATAATATCTACCTTTTGAATACGAAAATTTATTGCTAAACCTTTACAATAAGGCGATTAACACACGGTGCCGCGTGCCGCCGCGGTTGGCGGTGAAGCGGTTCTCAAGTTGCATTGGCTTCTATTAAATCCGTTGATACCAAACACACATACACCGCCCGACCGCGCGGTCGAACAGTCCGTTCCTCGTAGGGATTCACTGCCAACCGCCGCGGTGCGCGGTGCCGTGTGATAATCGCCTAATTTGAACCTACCAATCTAGTGTGCCATTTAATTAAGAGGGCTTATTCAATTTAACGCAAGTCAAAATCTCCGCGATCTATTACGATAGATCGCGGCTTGCGCTATCCTTTTACTATGAACAGCATAGGTCCACAGGAGAGCGCCGAGCAACATGTCCTCTCTCTGGAAAGGCTCGCTGCCGACTGATTTTAATCGGGTCGCGCGCAGTGTTTTATAGTACTTTAAAAAAATTGTAGAAAAATAATAGAGGTACCTTAGTTGATTTTTTAAATTTTATCTTATAAGTAATACGTTCTTTTATTGCAATATGTATAAATTATATTCAACTAAGTCAAATATCTTGGTGAAAATAATCATTTTGTCGACTATAATTTCTAAAAAAATTCACATTGTTCGGATTTTAATTTCGTAAGTTAGGAGTCCAAAATAAAAAAATCTTTTAACTAACTATTTTCATAAGGATTTTTGCAGTTAGTTAAAAAAAATGTGTGTTAGATCTGTCAGCAATTTCAGATATTTTTAGCTTCGAAATTGACACTAAAAGTGAAATCAAGTAATCATCGGCTCAGTTATCTTGATGGTATTCACAAATACTGTATTAATTGAAAAAAACTCTTAACTAACTATATAGACAATAAAATTCCCTAAAATTATTAGTAATTCATATGTTTGTAAGATAAGTGGTTGATGGACAATCTGGTTTGAAAAATCACATATTTGAGCCAAACAGCGCACGGACCGCGTACACGGCCTTAATATAAAACAAAACAAATTCAACAAAAGGCCGTTTCATTTCGTAAATGGATCGGGGTCGAATAGACCCTAGCGTCGTAAATAGGTTGAGGACTCTTTGGAGATCCAATAGTTCTTGATTTCAATGCTCACCTTTGACAGGTATTACTTGATTAAATGCTATGAGAAGTAAGTGGGATAAATAAGCTAGCTTTTCGCACGCGGCCTCGCATGTAATTAATTTTATTTCGTGACGCACAAGTTTTGTTTTCTTGACATGATGAAAAAGAATATGTGTTTCCCAAGGCTAGGCAATTTATATCTAAATCGGTTCAAAATATGAGAAATGAAAGCGGCAAATACATACAAAGATATGTATTATGGATGCGTACTTATCAATTGTAATGTCCTACTTTGATGTGTGTGTGTGTGTGTTTGTTACTCTTTCACGCAAATACTATTGAACCGATTACAATGAAATTAAGCATTTAGAGGGTAACTTGGATTAACACATAGGATAGGTTTTATGCCGGAAAACCCACGGGAACGGAAACTATGGGTTTTTTTGAAACGCGGACGAAGCCGCGGGCGGAAAGCTAGTTGTTAATAATTATAAGAATGTAGATTATTAAATGTAATTCCACCAAATGTAGTGGAATTAAATTCCCATCAAAATTACTCCAACCGTTTAAACAAGTTGTTTATGAGATAATAAGCTCAGCTGCTTTACGAAACTGTAGGTTTTATTTATTTTGCATACGTATTAGTGTTTCTTGTACTAAATATTTACTTTATTATTCAGTGCTAATATAACAAACATACAGACATACCTCAGTAGTAGCGTCGTGTCTTATAAATATATCAATTCAGTTACAGGTATATTCTACTTTGTTCCCATAAAAATTACTTCGATAAGAACGTTGAAAACAATCTATACTAATATTATAAAGCTGAAGAGTTTGTTTGTTTGATCGCGCTAACTTCAGGAACTGCTGGTCCTATTTAAAAAAAATATTTCGGTGTTAGATAGCCCATTTATCGAGGAAGGCTATAGGCTATATATCATCTGGCTAAGCGTAGAGGAACATGGCGGGTAAAACTGTGGAGCACAGCCAATATAAAATATGTATAGCCTATGTCACTCAGGTATTGTGCAGTAGCTTTCTACTGGTGAAATAATTTTTCAGATACGTCCAGTAGTTCCAGTGTCAAAATAATTGCAAAAACAAACAATTAAATCTGTCCTCTAATATAAGTGTAGATAAAACAATATTTATTTTCAGCACATACAACAACAACGAACTTATGCCAAAAATTAAAAAAGAGCAACATAATAACATGTTTTAAAACGATTTATCACGCAAAAAGCTTGCACTAACAAATATCGCACTTATATTTTGAATGATTAAAATATATAAGTCCTTTACTAGTACCAAGTGGAACACACCAGGACAGCAGGAAGACAGTATTAATAACACGCTGAATACCGACGTTGTCTGCAATAAGGGGATCTTTCATGCATTCAGTATCGATGTGCTTTTACATTTCAATTATTTTAAACTTATCGAGCGAGGAATTTCATTGAACGAATTTTTTTTTTTTTATTAAAACTTATGGCTGATGAATTATAGTTGTATTAATTATTATAAGATAAACTTATTTGGACATAAAATCAATAATGTAAGTGTTATGTTTTAAAAGTATAGTTTAAATATATAAAAGAATTATACAACATTCACACAACACAACAAAATATGAATTATAGTGCAAATGTGTTAAAATTGACCTTTCGCGTCAAAGTTAATTTTATTGCTGTTAGTTATTAATTTTACTATACAATTGCAAAGTTGTAAATTTATTCATATGTAGTATTCTTACACATAATAAGTATAAATAATATTGCCTCTATGACGAAGACGCGACACACACTCCCCTCCAACAACTTTAATTTTAACAAATAACGATAAGACGTATACTCCACTAAAGGCTTCATCCCATTTAAACTAATTCATTAAAATATAACAGATGTTAATCATATTAAAATATCATGTTATTGTGCCGTTCGTCTTATTAACGACGTAATTAAAAGTAAGTCGGGCGTGTCAAAATGGTGCATTAGTTGGGGTGCCATATGCATGACACGCGTATACGTATGCGATGTTTATAATAAATGTAGGTTATTGATTATCTGTCTCTGTTCTATTGATTGGGTATAGGGAATTTTTATTAAACAAAAATTGTTTACCATTTGTTCAATTTATATGTGTCAACAGACTTCAAAAAAGAGAGCTTCAATTCAACTGCTTCTTCTTTTGGTACCACAGAACTTTCGATTGTACCTAATCAATTCTTCTGATCTTTTTATATATAAGTATTATTTTTATCAAGAGCAGGGACATAGATTAAAAATAAATGTTTAAAGAAATATCAAGTCTTTGGCCATGTAAAGAATAATTTTGAAAGGTTATAAAAGCTGAAATGTCAATCAATAAAAAAATGAACAATTACTACTTACATGACGTAGATCAATAGATAGATCATTGATCCACAATATATGTCAATTTCTAGTGGCGCCGCAATAGAAACTAGTCTCAGCGCGCGTCTCCGTTTCCGTCTAACCAGTAATATTACATTTTTGCCTCGAGATTGTCTCGACATAGAGAAACGTAGATATGAATGAACAAACCAGTTTTTATAGATATACCTAAATAAGACATTAGTGTTACATATAACAAGGTTATTAGCATTGAATAATAGGTTAATTGATGCTGTTACTTAACTTTCGTTTGTATACTTAATGCATAAAAATTAAACATATAAGTACGTTTGGTTGATGTTTGTTTATTAAGCAGTATGGACGATAAAAACCCATGGAGGGTTGTCGCGTAAAAACCACAGGACAGTTCTTTGTGATACATATATATTTTGTAAAATAAAATTGTAAAACTGGTATGATTTAAAAGAGCGACTATGGAGTCTCTCGCCGGTTCTTCTCCGTAGATACTGCTTTCCAAATCGGTGGTAAATGTTAAAAATATGTAACTAATGACGTATCAAAAGTGCTTCTAGAAGAAGTCTAATTGAATAAATAAAAGTTTGAGTTTGAGTTTATACAGACCCTAAGTTAGGTAAGTATTATTAAAAATTGTTTGTTTTAAGACGACGAGGTAAACAAAGTTTTCATTAAAAAAATGAACTCTAAATTATTATAAGCATTACTAATATTATAAAATAATGTGAAGGTTTTTGAGGATGTTTGTTACTTTTTCACGCAAATACTTTTGTACCGATTACAATTAAATTTGGTATGTAGCTAAAGATTAAAGTTAGAATAAAGCATTACTACACTACTACATTAAATAAACGTCCCGGAAATTCCACAGGAACGGGAATTTTTCTACCTCTTTGAAAACGCGGGCGCAGGCGCGGGCGGATATCTAGGAGGTAGGTACTTAAATATTGTAAGCGTGTTATCATGTGTTATACTTTATGCTCAGGAAACACAAATAATATGTATGTATGATATTATAGTATACAATGTATTTTTAAGATGTCAAGTTTCCATTATTTACGCTGTATCTCCAAGAATATCCATTTTCTATTGATTTAATTACGTTTAACCTAGTTACCGTCAGTTTTCGTGTAAAATATTAAATACATTTAAAATTTGACCTGATTACCGTAATCCCTGATTGACAGGGCAAATTGAGTTCGCCTTTGACTAATTAAAATAGATCGACGTCTTTACAACATAGTGACGTAATACATGTTTTAAAATAGAGCTTTTGAAACAAAAACAATAGATTATCTTGGATGTGATTGTTTTTTTTTTCAAAAGTATAATATAGTTCACTGTTCAACGCAGTTGTCTTTTATTGCATGCTATATTTTAAGTGGACCAGTCTGAAAATTTCGATTTAATTTTTTATAATTGGTGGCCGCGATACACGCCACGAGTATAGTGTATCTTGCCTCAAATTATACTTTATTTATAACTACTGTAATTAACTAATTTTATAACTTTAAATAAAGTTATACGACAACTGTGTAGATCACAGATCATATATTTCATGTCTAGATCAAGCCCATTCTTGTTTTATTTTATAAAATACAAAGCATAAGGCTTATTTCCGTTCCTACATAATTCCAACAACCCATAACATTTCCAATGATCCGTATTCCTGGATTGATAACACCTGGATGAAAACAAAGGGACGCCATGTTTTATTCATTAATTCATTCCTTCACATTCCTCACTTATCACGAATGTGTTCTAAGAACATGTTGACATTTGTCCACGTATTGGTTGATGTCGAACACACGTCGATTGTAAGTCGATTGGAAGTCGATTTGGAATAAATTATGGTAAGGGTCATGTATACTGGGTTGTGACTTTTGATGTTATTTGGCTAAATATCATCTAAAAGAAGGTTCAGTTTGTCCGTTTTTTATTGTTTCTGTTAATTTGTATTATATGATGTATCTGTTGTCATAGGTTACACACTGTGGTTACACAATATCGTTGACCTGCAGCTTTGCTCGCAACAATAGAAAGCTGCATATTGCTGATTTTCATACTGCCCATATTTTTTAGTTATGGTTTTCCTACATCAAGGTCGCGTCATGGCAATACCGTCACGACATGGAATAAGGCGACGATTTTGATATCTTTGAATTTTGGCAAAGAATTTTGCGCTTCTGATACGTGTGCTCGGCGGCACACACGCATTTTTTATTTATTAGGTACATCTCTATATTTTTTTTATAATTTCTTGAAATAAACGCTTTTCCTTTCTTTGAAGAGATATTGTTTCAATGTGTCGCAATCCTTAGAATTCAAAACGCGGGTCAAGGGAAGAATACAAAGTACATTTGGTGTTCATATTAGGTTCAGTAATACGAATGGAATTTACGATTTTTAGTGTTATTAATGTTGTAAGAGATTGGCAAAATGTTTTTTTTTTCTTGTCAGAATAGCCAATACAAACAAGCAGACAGTTTAAAAAAATTGTATTCTTTACTAATTAATTATAATTTACTTCAATAAAAACTTGTTATCTTTACTGACACTTTCTTTAATTTATTTTTATAGAAGCAATTTTTTTGTAGAAATCAGGGATACACTTCTAAACATCATGACCTATAATAACATGATAAATCTTACATTCAACCTAATAAAAACACAATATAACATCAACAGATCACCAAAATCGTAGCAAAAACAGCACAGTAGGTCATGTCCTTCACGCTGACAGATGTGCTCCATAAGGGCCAAGCTTTAATATATTAGAAACGAAATTTGTCCCATAAATTGTGCCGTTCGTAGGTCTAAAATTTATTAAGATTGGATCAGTGGTTATTCTTAAGAATGGACTACCCATTCTTAAGAATAACCACTGATCCAATTTAGGGTTTGGTGTTTAGTGATATTTTTATAAAAAAGAGCGTTTGTGCCAACACACGTGTAAGAAGTGAAACTTTATCAAGATTCAAAGATACCAAAGTCGTCGCCTTACTCCATGAAGTGACGGCATTGTCATATAGCGTCATATGACGCGACCTTAAAATTTAGCTTCATTTAAAAAAAAAAGTTCAAGTGTCAGCAATTAACAATGGGACCCTAAAAACAAACTGAAGGAATAAACGACGCGAACCACTTGATTGAGGATTATTTGACGGTATTATTCTGATTTTAACCGACTTGCTAAAAAAAAACTTTATGTTCTGCTTTAAAAGGCCTTGAGCCTTTGACACTCCTTACTTACTTACTATCTTATCAGTAAATCGCTCAGTAGCCACGTGGAAGAAAGACAAACAAAAAAAAACAAGTGATCAAACTCTATCGCAATTTATAATTTTAGTCAGTATTTATCAAGCAGAGCTTTTGTGCTTTTCTATAATGTGTACATATGTTAATGCTTATGGATAAATCGTGTAACTTCAAGGGAATGGGTTTGAGAAAGTATAACAGGAATAGCTTCGTGACGTCACAGTCTTAATCGTGAGTGAGTATTTATGAAATATATTTGAAATTGAAAACCTGTAAAAACTACGCAAAATATATTGTTTTAATGTGGCTGTGTTTTCTATTATTTTCTGAACACGTAAGCAAAAAGATAACCACGGTTCAGAGGAATTATCACTACCTAGTATAAACCAAGTCGTTTCTTCCCATTGTATGCTTAAAATTTAAATCTATGTCCCTTTGTTTGTTTAAATCTATAAAACTACGTAACGGATTTTGATGCGGGTTTTTTAATAGATTGAGTGATTCAAGAGGAAGGTTTTAGTATATAATTTATTAGGTTTTAGAGAAAGCGGGCGAAGCCGCGGGCGGTAAGCTAGTTTTACCTAATTTGTAAGCTAAAAATTTACAATGTAGGCATGAATCGCACAGATTAAGCATAGACCTATCTATAAAAATTATATTGGCTTACAATTTCAATACGTGAATATTTTCCACCTCTAATAACATTGTAAACACACTCTATAACCTCGTTTATAAATACCAAGACCTACCTTTAGATAAATTTTACTGTGCAATAAAAAAATAAACACCAGAATAACCCCATCCCATTCGCGTCACCATAACCACCGATCGTGAGTGACAGACAAACAAACATACACATATTGCGGACACGTGTTCGAGGGTGTGATTATTTTCCGATATTATTTTGTTCAGACTATTGAGTTTATATTAGTTTGGGGGGCTGATTAATTTGACGTGCAAAATGAAATATGTAGTAAGTAGGTAGTGTGTGACTAATGTTTTTTAAGTAATAAGTTAAATATTGATTAAGTTGAGGGATTTGTATTTTTAATAATAATTTTATTTAATATAGTCAATAGATAATAATCTATACATATAATAAATCTGTAGAAGGGTCAATTCTGTACATTGAAAATATTGAAAAAAAATAGCAGCGGGTGTTACTGGATGGATACCAAACCCAAATATGTGATTAAAAAATTTTTTGTCTGTCTGTCTGTCTGTCTGTCTGTCTGTATGTTCAGGCATCACGTGAAAACTAACGGTTCGATTTCGATGAAACTTGGTATAATTATACCTTATCATCCTGGGCATAAAATAGGATACTTTTTATCCCGGAAAAATACGCAGAAAAAAAATAAATGTAAAAGTTTTCTCATCATAAAATGCCGAACCAGAACCATGCATTTTGTATTTTTATATGCGTCCCTTTAATGGGAGAAACGTGACTTTTTAATAATAAATTTTTTCAAGAAAACTAGGTAATAATGGTCGTATTAATTAAATTATTCTGATAAAATGACCGATTACCTACACTTTTTGCCCACAAAGCTAGATAGTTTTCTTTGTGTCTATTTCTATTTACTATTTTCACTTAAAGTCATATCTATATATAACCTAATAAACGATAATGGCTCGGCGCCATTGTGATGTATTTCGGTGCGCGTGCGCATATCCGGTGACGCGGGGGTAAAAATAATTGTCATTAATGTAATTACTAGGGGAGAAGCTTTGTTTTTTGTTAAAAATAACTTATGTTTAACGCCGTGCACATAAGTGAATTTATGATGAAAATAAAAAACATCAAAAATATGTACGTATAGATTTTTTAAAGACTTGATTGTGTCTGTACCTAATAGATGAACTCAAGAATTACTTAACCGACTTTGAAAAAATATTTGCTTTTACGATGCTACATTTTTTATAAGCTACAAAACAAAGCTACAAAAATATAGCGATTTTACGTAAAAATGCTAGATCGGTTTTGAAATATTATAATTAATAGTTACATTAGCTGATTGGCACATGATTTTTCCCGAGTCAATAAATATATGAAATAATAGATAATATTATTTACATCGAATTGACCCTCCTCAAGTTTTGTTTTCGCGACAATAGCAAATATCTTTCTTCAAAGACAATCAATTTCTATACTCAAACTAACTGACCCGTAAACGTTCTGCCAAGACACCCTTATCACTTAAGGGTATAAAATATATACGACTTATTCTCAAACATTCCTATATAAAATAAAAAATATAAAAAAATACCATCTGATCTACCAAACAATCCAAACATACACAAATTCAAAGTCAATCTCAATACTTTTATTAACTTAACTATTCTTCGTTTAGAAATGCTTTTGAATTACCAAAATCCATAATTTCATCAGACATTTACCACCGGTTCGGAAAGCAGTATCTACATTCTACCTATAGAAGAGCCGGCAAGAAACTTCGCAGTTGGTCTTTTAAAATCATGTCAACATTACATTTTAATTTTTCGTAATAAGTACACACAATATGGTAATAAAATTGGCCTAACTGTTCTTTTTAAATATTTGCACACCCAGATAGTGGGAAGAATGTATAACAACAACAACAACAACTATGGAGTTTCTTGCCAGTTCTTCTCCGTAGATCCTGCTTTCCGAATCGGTGGTAAATGTAGCGAAGTGCTTCTAGAAGAAGTCTAATTGAATAAATAAATGTTTGAGTTTGAGTTTGACACCTTTTTCAAACTACATTCTTGGAAATAAATGTAATTTGAATTTAAAGCTTAGTCTTTTAGTCGTCTTAACTATCATCATGTGAGAAATATATAGTTACTAGCTGCTCCGCGCGGTTTCACCCCCGTGGCTCCACTCCTGTTGGTCGTAGCGTGATGATATATAGCCTAAAGCCTTCCTCTATAAATGAGCTATCTAACACAGAAAGAATTTTTCAAATCGGACCAGTAGTTCCCGAGATTAGCGCGTTCAAACAAACAAACAAACTCTTCAGCTTTATAATATTAGTATAGATATGAAAATTCATCAAAAAGGTATAAAAAAATAGTTATATTATTTATTTAATAATATACCAAAAAAATTTTATACCAACTACTAGCTAATTTACCCAACTACCCGAAAATAGCATATCATTTGAATAGCACGCGCCTACAATAATTTGACCCTCTAATTAGGGTCCTGTATCATTTATCACCACACCTGGGGTCCTTTGAGCCCAATAGGCCAATGCTATAATTAACGTAATGACGTAGACGATTGGAGCATTTGAATTTTTATTTTTTGGTGTTTTTGGTTTTAGTGGAATAAAAATTAGCATATTATTTGTTACTAGCTGTGCTCCGCAGTTTCACCCGCAGTGCTCCGCTCCTGTTGGTCGTAGCGTGATGACATATAGCTTTAGCCTTCCTCGATAAATGAGCTATCTAACACCGAAAGAATTTTTCAAATCGGACCAGTAGTTCCCGAGCGCGTTCAAACAAACAAACTCTTCAGCTGTATAATATTAGTATAGATTCTGGAATTGTGTATTTGTGCCAATTTTTTCTTAAGTTAGTGATGCTGATGTTATTGAATGATAAACATAGGTAGTAACTTAAAATTAAAATAAAAATGGGTCTTAGTACTGGTTTAGTAATTTTAAGCGTAGCAAAATTCTAAACCGTCCGTTCATAGATTTTCATGCAGTAATGTAACAATTATTCAAAAGATTTTCTTTAATTTCCAATTTTTAAACTCCTTTTTAACAAACTGAAGAAAAGTGCATTTTAACACCGTTATATGAATCTTGTCACACTAAGGGCGCTTGTGCACTACAAGGAATTTTACCGTCCGGCATTCCGATTTTTTACGGTCCGGTGTGGCATGAAAAAACCGATGAATTGCTTGTGCACCTGTCCGTCTTTACTCGGATCAGTGCGGTACAGTTCAAGGAAGTTTGGCGGTATAATGCTATCATAAATGATTGTTTTTGCATTTTACAAGAAACAAGTAAAGAATATATAGAAGGTGAAATATTATATTACTTCGTTATAATAAAAAGTAAAGTTCCGTAAGAGATTTAAAATGCGTGTTTCACTAATTTATTTTAATCGGTGACGAGGAGCTAAAGCTATTCCCACTTGAACTTTAACTTACCAACACTTACTTAGATAATAATTATTATAGGTCAATGCTTGGTCAATGTATATAAAATAACAATACCGACTTCTCAAATCTCATTGCCAACTAAAAGAAAGTAAAACAAGAGCTTGCTTTCAATTGGCATATGCAGTAAAAAGAGTAAAATCCAAGCAAGTGGGCATTCGAAAACAATAATTATACCTACAGCAGCTCGTAGACACAAAAAACCATCCGGAATAGGGAAAAGTAAAATGTCGGACAGTAATACATATTACGTATAGTGCACAAGCTAGTATTTAGATTAATGGCGTGCCATGCCGGACCGTAAAAAATCGGAATGCCGGACCGTAAAATTCCTTGTAGTGGACAAACGCCCTAAGCAGGCAAAACTAGCAACTCTTAAGCCGATGCTGAACGGATTTAAATAACCTCAAATAAATTCGAACCTTGGAATATATATTTTATTGTGGAAGACTATAGGTACAATAAATACCTATTACCTACTTATAAGTTATAACTTATAACTAATAGGAGACAGAGCATCGATGAAAAATGTTACAAAAAATAAATAAAAAATAATCCATTTTAGAGCAGACGAAGTTGCGTGGCTCATGTAGTATTTGATTTAATTCTTATTTGTTGTTCTTATGTGTTTTTATAACTGTTTGGAATTTAAAAAATCAAATAGGAAGCTTCGAGCCAGAAGGAGTCACAACATATATTATACAGGGTTAGTTGTAAAACACCGGCAACCTCGCAGGACAAGATAGCTAACATCATAAGCAACAACATTTGTTCTACGACTTTTGATAATTTGTCAGATTTTATTTTCATACAAAAATAAATATTCATTTAATTTTCCGTTTGAATATTATAAACTCTACGCCTCCCAAAAATTACGTATACAAGAAGCGAACGAGAGGGGGAAGGGAACGTCGCGTCGTCCATCCGATAGTGAATAGAACATAGACAAATGAACATAGACAAAATATTAGGAGAGAACAATAAAAGTTTAAAAAATCATTTAAAAATAATTAATTGCGTTATGCCAAAAGTCGTAGAACAAATGTTGTTACTTATGATGTTAGCTATCTTGTCCTGCGAGGTTGCTGGTGTTTTACAAGTAACCCTGTATAGTATAGATTTATTTTACTGCAGTCATAATATCACAATACTAGCAGGTGGCACACGTGGCTCTGCTCCTGTTGGGCTTAGCGTAATGTTATATAGCCTATATATAGCCTCGATAAATGGGCTATCTAACACGGACAGAATTTTTCAAATCGGACCAGTAAGTTCCTGAGATTAGCGCGTTCAAACAAACAAACAAACAAACTCTTCAGTTTTATAATATTAGTATAGATTAGTATAAGTATTACTCACAGCTGTATTAGTATAGATAGTATAGATTTCCCCACAATTTATGCAGCAGTATGACTTCGGCTTAATTCGCAAAGATACAATTTCCACTTTCCAGGTCTATCAAAGCAGACGGAATCTTGTCACACTGTACAGCTGCCAAAACATTTATTTAGTGATATACTTTGCAACTCTGTTTATAATTCATTCGTATTAAAGTTCTAGAGGAAAGAGTTTTATTTAAATTGATGTGAATAAAATTCTATGATTTGCTACTAAAATTATAAACGGGAAGAAGGTTTATATTTCACGCAAAATGTATAAAATTATATATAGTTCATATTTGTATCAATTAAGTTTTGATAAGATAATTTAAAATTGAAAATAATTTAAATTAAAATAATTTAAAATTTAAGATAGTTTAAAATTGAAAGTTTTTAAATTACAAAATTGATAGATGTAAATTAATGAATATAATATTAACAGTCACATGATGGCTGATGCTTAATTACTTTCCGTGGAAATTCCTTGAAATCTATTTAAAATTTAATCAATTCTTCAAAATCGAACCCAGTATCTAAATACAGACAGTTAATCAACAAATTAAAATTCCGTCTCAATCTCAACTTAAATTTAGTCTTAACTTAAAAGTTAAAACTAACATCAGTAATTTAGCTAAGTATCGACTGGGAACATTGTCCAACTGGCATCGAAGGCACGTACTATTGTTACAAAGTCTCTTCACACTGAACTAGAGGGTACATTAGATAAGAGAGCGGGAAAAAAAGAAGAATGATCCTAAAGTCGTCTTTTTGTACAGTCGGTTAAACATAATTATATTTGTATAACAAAGAGTAATATTAACCACTTTTACTTAAATTTCTTATTTATGTGTTCAGTGATACGTTTAGTTCTTTTATTTTTCATCTATACTAATTTTATAATGCTGAAGAGTATGTTTGTTTGTTTGAACGCGCTAATCTCAGGAACTGCATGCTGGTCCGATTTGAAAAATTATATCGGTGATAGACGCTAGACCGACAGGAGCGGAGCAATGCGGTTAAATCGCGGGGCATAGGTATATTCTGGGTTTTCTATTCGAATATCCTTCCAAAATTATGCAATTTAATGATACATACAGAAAAACATACCTACATATTAACCATTGTATCAAATTTAAATAATTACTTTCCTTTGAAAGTTAAACAATGAGCGAAATATTATAAAATACATTTTAATATACGAAGATATGAAGGTAAGAACCTACCTCATTAAATAATTAAAAACCAACAATGGAATCGCTACCCTTAAACAACATAAACGCACCACCACGCAACAAAGAGCAAGCTTTTTACCTTTTTAGCTGTGCTTTTGAACGCCACTTGACTGGCGGAGAACGCCTTTCTGAATAGCCACACATTTGCACCCCGATGTATCCTTGAATGGTGCACTCTGGGTCCTTTGAGTTGGATTCAAATGTTTTTAAAAGCCTGGACGTTTGGTACAGTCTGTGTAGATGGAGGACTGGCAAAGACAGATTTTCTAAGGAGAAAGTATGCTTTAGTATATTATAAGTGGGAAAAAAACAATGTAAAAGGTTTCGACCCTCACCTTCTGATTTATCTTAAAACTTTGTACCTATGTTTGTTTTTCAAATATACTAGCCACTCGCCCAGACTTTCCATTAGGTAGGTAGTTAATCGATTTGCAAAGTCCGGATAAGTATCTACCTAACAGCACACATAAATTACAAACTTATAATTACAAAATAATTCTACGACTTAAATAATAAACAAGAAGTTTATTCACCTTCTTTTATTAATTATTAATTATGATTTAAAATAATATTTTCGAAGACAAAAACAAAGACATATCAAAGTACCTAATGAAACAACTGGCAATATTCTCTAACATCAACAATAACGACAAAATGTTTTTAAAATGCAAGTAAAAAGGAAAAATCAGATAAAAAAGGTCGGAGTCTTTGGAGGCTGTATAATTCGAACATTATCTGTTGATCTCGCCTCGTTGCTTTTAGAAAGAGATATTTCGTTAGAAAAACACATGATCTGAATTAATGTGCCTGAGTGTGTTTTAATTATGTTAATGATTGATTTTTTAATTAATTAACGCAGTAAATATAAGAAACATTGACAAATTGTATTTTTTTAATCTTACCGAATTATGATTCTATGAGAAGTTCAGTCTAGTAACTAATCTGTGGTTCAGTGTACATTAATAAAAAGTAAAAACATTATCCTTCCACGCGAAAATATATCACATATTATAATACAAAGAAAACTCTGAAAGATAATAAGCAAAAACAACGCTGAATAGTACCTATCTTTAGCTGCTTCGTATCTAGGTTTTTTCGCTAACACCAAGCCATAATTCTTCTTAAATAACCCTCAAAATATTTATTTACCAGCGGTTATATTCACCGTCATTTAATTCCTTTTTATTACGACTGAAGCTGAAGGCAATAAAGCCCGAATGCTTTAAAACCATCAAATAAAGATCTTTAAACACGTGGCCTCTATAAAAACGCGCGAACTCTGTGCAATCATTTTAGAGTTCCCTATTCGTTCTTTATTTTTCTCGTAAAAAGTCCGTATAATATGGAAGCTGTTTAAAAAGCGTTTTATGATTTATCAGTATGTATTGGTTAATGTTTAATGTTAGGCCCTTTAGAATGAAATATTGTGTAGAAACAATTTTTTACAATTCAATGTTATAGAAACAATACTTTTTATTTATGTTTGATTGTTCTATTACTTACCTACCTAAGTACACAGTGTTTTTTTACTTTTGCATACTTTACAAAACTAAAATCGAACTAGGTACATAGGTATTAGGTGAAAGTTACACGCTTAAACTTCCACACAAATAACTTTTCAAATGACATTTGAATAATACATTGAATACTTAACGAAAAACGTATTGTTCTGTTATGTTTAATTTAACTCAAACTATTGCCATTGTGCTATACAAACTTACTACAATCAAAACAAAGCTGTCTTGGTGATATTTATAATTTACTATGCCATGTGGTCATTCTCGGTCACACAATAGAAGCCAACTTCATTCTCATCTTGCATCCCTGTCCCTTGCACGGAATCATAACCAAACCGAAACCTTTCATTCTCTCACACTCAGTTCGCGCTTACCTGCTGTAGAGAGAGGTTGTGTCGCGTGTCCCCGCGTTCGCGTGATAACTTTCGTAAAAAACTATAAAATACTTTTTGTTGTTTTTGCGAAAGTGTAACAGTGACCGGTGGTATTGTGTTGTGGGATTACAGTTGATCCGTGATAAGATTCTGTGCGTTTTGTGAATGTTGCAAAACATCTTAGTGCGGTGAAATATTTGTCTAGCGGTTTTAATTAAACGGTAGGATTTTTTATCTTTACGTGGCTGATTAGATTTGGATAAAGGCGATAATCAAGGTAAATTTTATTCACTATTAACAAAGAGTAAGTTTTTACTGTCAAGGTTGTTCTACGAATGGTTTTTAATTTACACATTTGGTTAAATAAAATTATTTACTCTAAGTTGGAGACGTTTACTTTTCATTGTAAGCAATAACAATGTTATATCGTACTATTCAAGGTTTCTGGGTATTGGTCTTGTCATTTAAATTATTGTATTGTTATTTTTTTTGAAATGTAAGAGCACATTTACAATAATAGCGATATACCTATAGAAAGTTACATAATACGTTATATTATTAAATATTAATTATTTAAAATATTAAGCCGTTTATTCAATTCAATTTTTACATAATACATTATATTATTAATTATTTAAAATATTAAGTCGTTTATTGAATTCATTTTTCTTGGTAATTAATTATCTAGTTCCGTCTAAGGTACCTACTACCTACCTATCTAGCATATATTTTAATGTTTAATGTTTATTGTTTACCTAAACATTTAACAGAACACTGACTACTGCTCCATGTGAAGGTAAGTACCTATGTGCGAAAGTACCTAAGTGGGAACTTGAGTAAAAAGGCAATAAACAAAATACCTATAGAAGTTAGGTAGGTATATTGTTCATTTTTATTGGAATTTATCTTTGCAAACCATTATTTTGATGATGTTTGTTCGTCTTTTAAGTAAAAACTACAGGGTCAATGGGACTGCATGCAGATAATAATGCGTCCAATCGCTAGCGGTAGGTACTAGGTAGGTAGGTACCTAGGTATACTAGTCTTTTGAAAGGCAAGTAAAGCAACGTGCCAAAACTAGCGTATTATAAATTGTTCTGTCATAAATATTACTCTGTAATTACAGTTAAACTACGTAGGTAGGTAGCAATAGTTGGTAACTGTAAATATTTCACAAGTTTGCGTGGTTTTGGTGTACTTTCTTAACTCAGCGACAAATCAGACAAAAACATGGCTGGCTGATGAGTGAAATGTCAACTATCAAAACAAGTATCATAAACGCACAATTATTTTTCGCAACTAATTATTATAAATGTCATGTAGTTATGTTTAAGATGTAGGTACCTATGTATTTTTAAATTATTATACCTACTTTATCAAAATGCAGAAATGGATTCGAATAAAATTATATCCCCTCTTTTTATGCTATTTGTTTCCACAGTAAGGACATATCAAGCAAACAAGCGAGTTAGTTACGTCAAGCATCAAGATAATGCCGCATGATATTCGATGATTAATTTAAATACCTACAGGTAGATAATACCTAGGTAGTTGGTTTTATTTTCATCAAGATTAAACAGCTCTTTAATTGGATCAAGTCTATTGTAATGTAACCAAAATACTCGAAGGCTGCAATAGCCTACTAGGTAGTAGGTACCTACTTCTAGTAAATCTGGTTTTAGTAAAAGGTGATGTTTATTATTATTATTCGGAGTTAATTAATGATTATTATTTTTCATACGACTTATTTGTTTAATTGACATTTAATAAAATTCTGACTTCTGAGATATAATGCATATTCATATGGAGTCAGCTGACGGAAGATGTTGTGTGTAAAGTCTTTTAACAGTGGCTCCGATTGGGGCTACTGGTCTTGCAATTTTTCCCTTCTTCAGATCCCTGGCGCAGCGTTGCGGCAGCGTCTACTTCTCGTCCGATCCAACGGGCGGGGTGTGTATTTGAAATATGAATCAAAAACTGATGAATGGAAAATTGTTATGAGGCAAAAACTGGTTGATGTTACTAAAATTTTATCTTAATTTAAATTTTATCGCAAAAAATGTACGTTTCGGACCAGACAGCATTCTTCGATACGTTGGCAAAGGCGCAACCTCTAAATAGCAAAAATTCCATAATGTCTCCATAGAATAGCAGTTTTTACTGCATTTTCTTTGTTTATTGGAAGTACGAAATATAAGACTGGCATGAGATAACTTAGTAAAAAGACAAAAAGCACTGTATTTTCATTTAGGCTGTTACATAACTACATTCATGATTTCAGAATCGGTATGCAACCAGTAATTATTAGTGACAAGGCAATTCACATACCAAAGCATACATATATATATATATATATATTTGTAGGTAAAGGTATGTACTAGGTTATAGGTATAATAAATAGATAAAAGGATATACCTATAAGTTATGCTCTTGACTATAGTTCGTTCGTTCGGTCCAGCCTTTCAGGACGTCCACTGCAGGACATAGGCCTCTCACGATTTCCATACCGACCGATCAGCAGCGGCCTGACTCCAGCGGCTCCCCGCCACTTTGATCAGGTCGTCTGTCCGTCTTGACTATAGTAGTTTTTGTATTTTAAAGATTATCTATCCGTTAAGAATATAGCCCATAAATGAAATAAACCTTAGATACAAACAGTAAAATTAATAATTATATTACTATTTACTAAGGATAAAATGATAGTTCTTTATAATTAGTAAAGATTAAAATTAGTCGTTATTCTCCTTTCTAAGTTGAAGGTTTGCCTCTCACCGTTCTCGCAATGTCGCAATACAAATGACAGGTCATAAAATATTTATATGTTTGTTACGTATAGGTGTACCTATAATATATTACAACTACTGTTCTATTTAGTAGGTATGTATACCTACTAAATAGAACAGTAGTTGTAAGGTTAAAAGATAGCTACTGCCCGCGACTGTGCTCGGCTTATACTGAAAAAAAAAATTGTGTATAATTTATACGCGTACCAAATTTTATACAAAAACGTTCACGTAACTAGTAAAAAATTCATTGATTCATAAATATAGGTACCTACTAAAACTACAGAAAAATAAATGATCTTTCCATGTACAATTATTAAAAATTCCAGATCTATCGTACCTAATGGTAAATGTTTAATTTTATCGTAATTTAACATTTATAAATCATACATTTTTGTATTTCTAAGTTGTATTTTATTACAAACGTAACTATTGCGTACATCTTGATGGCCTTATGCTATTATCTCAACAAGCATGTAATTTATTTATTAAATTATTATTCTACTAAAGTTAAATGCATGGAAAGCCTAATTAACCTGCTTATGCATGAATTCTAGTTATTTTTATAACTAGCTCATGCCCTAGTTCGGTAATTACAGATTTTAATAATTTTATACTTAATTGCAAGTCACTCAAAGTTTGAAAAAATACTTGTAATCCGTAAAGTATTGTTTTTACAAAATTTTGTAATATGCAATAATGTTGTTTATATTTACTAAGTTATTTTTTACATAAATTGAATCATTTATAGGAGATAATATTACTGTTAGAAGCAGTTGATATATTATTTGAAAAGGGCAATAGGGCAAGGACAGAAAATACATTCGTATAGGTAGTTGGATTGTAAACAAATGTGACACCAATTTCTGTAAACATGATAAAGACAATTCTTTCAACACTAAAATAAAGAGTCAACTTCTGAATTACATCCTCGGTACTTCCTACTAATATTATAAATGCAAAAGTTAGCGAAAGGTTTGTGAGGATGTATAAATTATTGTATGGTGAAACCGCGTGACGCAGCTAGTATTTTTATATTGAGATTAACCAGTAGGTCACCTAATATAAGATTTTAAATATTACATTTAGGTATACATATGTAAAATTCCTATGTTTATATGAATACTGGCATAAATAGCAATGGCTTTAAACATAGCACGTTAATTGCTACCACTATAATTATTTACCTATAAACTAATACAATCGAACAGCAATTCACAGCTTTTCAAATAACCTCGTAAACGTGAAGCAAGAGGTTGGATACAACAGAACACAATAATGTATTGAAACCGCACTGTGGTAGCAATAGAAACTGCGTATCAATTTACCGATCTCCTGTTTTAGTTGTAAAGGCTTGGTCATGTGGGAATGAGGCGACTTACGATTGTCGCAAATGTTCTAAAATTTACTATAGTTAGATCATAGGTATTTTGTACAAGTCCAAAACGGTCAGATTTTATATGAGAAATTTTGTGGGATATGGATGTATGATTGGATGAAATAGTAACTGGGTAGTGATTTACCGATTGCTTGTTTTCTAATTTGATAAGAATACACTTGAAAAGAAACTGGAGCCTGGCGTCATGTTTTTAAGATTTTATTGAAATTTTATAAATTATTATTATACATAACGATATTGAAGCAAAATGTTGTTGACTAGTTAATTGAGATTTTGGTAATCTTTGCACTTAAGTAGTTAAAATTGTAAAAAAACAACCGATTGCAAGCGTTTTTGGGCCACTTAACACCAGATGACCCACATGGTCCTTTGCCACAAAAAATTGTACCATCCTTACAGAACTTTATGAGAATATTGCCTAATTTAATCCAATTATATTTAACAATAATGAGTCGTAAAGTACTGACGCATTGTTTTAATAACGTTGTAGCCACCGCTTTACTCACAGAACCTTACTAAGTTGCTTTTCGTCTTTCGAGAAGCGTCTTTCAATTCACATCTATATCGGATTAGAGTCTACTTCAACTTCAACGAGATTCCTGGAGTTTTCGTTAATGACTGTAGATTAGACGCAATTGTAATTGCATTGAAATTTGTAATGAGTAACGAGATCAAATTCAATTGTGTTATTGGGAATACACTGAAAATGCTTTAGAAGGTATTCAAGATCAAGTATCAACAGGATTATCATTTCTTTCATTAATTCTATAGAAAATGGTACCCACTATTAAACAATTCGTTTCCGCGTGTATTCAAAACGTTTCATGTACAATTAAATATATTATTGGAGGCCTACCTTCATGCATACCTATATGCACATTGCACATATTATAGATATGAACAGTGAAAAATTGAAGATAAATAACGATTTGATCCTTGAAATTAAAAAAAGTACTTACGTGAAACAGTACAGCTTATACCGTAATTATTTAATACCTTATAATTTGCATAATTTGACACCCCTATCCAACTTTAAATCAATTAAAGCGAATCCCAAAATACGGTAACAAATTCGTCTATAACGTGTACAAATAGAGGATTTTCACCATTTATATCTCATTCGATAACTGATAGTCGCGGTGGATGCGTAGCTGTATGCGCGTAGGCGATTAGTCGACAGATTTCACCGAATTGTTGGTAGGGCTGCCAAAACATAATAAAACAATATATGACAATAACAAAAATGCGTAAATGTTAGATTGTATTAGGTAAGTAGTAAGGTACGATTATATGCAAAATGATGGCCAATAAATACAGTTACATCAGAAATAAACAATAAATAAATTGAACATTTTTGCTTGTACATAACAAAATGGAATTCTTAATAAATTCTGTACTTAATAAGTTGTAATTGTCCTATTGAATCTACTGGCATTTACAATAACTT
Source organism: Colias croceus (assembly GCF_905220415.1). Lineage (NCBI taxonomy): Eukaryota > Metazoa > Arthropoda > Insecta > Lepidoptera > Pieridae > Colias > Colias croceus. Next base: position 9,531,985 of record NC_059551.1, on the reverse strand, counting down.
TCTGTGTGTTTACTATAATTTTCTGGTAGGTTCAAATGATAGAGACTATGAAAGTATAATAACTTGTTTTCTACATCGTCATCTCTATACTAACAGTGTATAATTAAACTAATACATAAACCTGCATACACGTAACATTAAATATTTAATTACAAACTTAGTTTTAGCAACCCTAATGCCAACTGAATTTAATTTGGAACTACATCTAAAGCTGCAGTTTATTGTCAAACGGGTTTAGGATAATGTATTTACAACTTTATTGTAATTCTGTTAAAATTAACTTTTAACGAGCTTTATAATCATACTCAAATTATTACTGCATATTTTGTGACTATGTACTCTCATGGCGCTAATTATTTTTAAACTAGCTTTGGCCCGTGGCTTTGCCTGTGAAGTATTCCGATAAACTTTATGTTATGACAATTAAAAGTTGATTATAAATGCGAGTTTGTGAGGATGGATGGATATTTGTTACTCTTTTACGAAAAAACACACTGATTTTAATAATACTTAGCAGTGATGTAGCTTATGTATCAGAATAACACATAAGCTACAGAAATACTTGTTTTTGTCCACAGGTTCGTCTGTGAGTGATACCACTAGTCTGCAATATTTGAAAGGTGAAATTGCAATTGAAAAACCATATTTATAATTTTTCATGCAGTTAGGTTTTTTGGTTTCTTTTGTTTTTTGTTTTTTACAATTATACCTACATTTTCCATAGTTTTGTTTCTTAAGGGGAGTCCTTTCAGCGAAGCGGAGTAAAATTGGTTTGCAAGATCAAATTTTTCATGTATTTGCAATTATATGACGCTTCTAGAAAAAATAATCAATACACTTCAAGATATTTCCTAAAAAGTGTGCTAATTTGTTACACAACCACGTGTATTTTGGTCGATCATATAAAATCATAAAAATAGGCTAAAATAAAGATCGAAAACGAATTATTTATTAATGAAATTTCTGATTTTGGAAATAATTTTTATATAAGGATATGTATTTTGATGTACTGCAGAAAACGTGCAAAATTTTGGTTTTCTACTGAAGCCCTGTAATTATTAAATACATATTATATCTCAGAACTTAACGTTGCCCAGCGTTTTCTTTACAAACCGCGCTGCCCGCTACCCCGCCAGTCCTGATCAGGCGCTTGCTAACGTAGGACCTGTGTCAAATTATCTCCGCTCGATTTTACGTTTTGAGTAACGATAAATTATTGAAAATGGGTAACAAAACAAACAAAATTCGGAAGAAAGCAGTGTCAGTATCAAAAAAAAGAGTAAACTATAAGAAACGGTATGTAAATTGAGTAATATGATAAAAACGTAGTTACTTGATGACACAGAATAAAAATATCAGTTGGTCATAAAGTTTCACCTCGTATGCTTTTATTTCAAAACGATAAAAGCTGCGTTACTGTGAAATAAGAGTTTAGTTTATAATAATTTGTTTTATATATATAATACTAGTGGTCCGACCCGGCTTCGCCCGTGGTACATATTTCGCAATAAAAGGTAGCCTATGCCCTTTTTCGGGTATCAAAATATCTCTATACCAAATTTCATGCAAATTGGTTCAGTAGTTTAGGCGTGATTGAGTAACAGACAGACAGACAGAGTTACGTTCGCATTTATAATATTAGTATGGATTATTATTACGTATAATTGGTGTATTATTTGCATAATTTTGGGGTATTATTATTAATTACAGTTGTTTATTTTAAGGAAAAAAACAATAATGATTATTAGTTAAAAAATAATTGATAATAGTCAAATAATAATGATTATTGACTTATAATAATTATTAATCACTACAGTAAAAGTTCCTTATTGGCGGGGTATATGTTCCATAAAATATATGCCTCGAATACAGAAACCGTGAATACGGAATGGTAATTATTATATGGGATTATAGGTTCTACGTTATACGTTCCTAGGTGACGATTGAGATTTTTTTCGTGTCTCATTTTTTTTAGTTGACATTATAAACTAGGAAGAGTGCAGTAGACGTTACTCGATCACAATTTTTGTAACGAATGTGAAAGACGAAACAATAAAACACGCAAAGCGGCTTTTACTACGGAACTACATTTAAAAATATACTTTATTTATTGAGTTATAAGGTTGCTTCCATTCTGTTTATTTACGCTCCTTCTATGTCTCGTTTCAGCACCATACTATGCCTGATTAAATAAATAGATATTAGATAATAAATACAAGGGGAAGTGGGAGGCGGACACGCGCAGGCTCGCTCGCGCACCCTTCGCACACCTTACTGCCGCCACGTGATCGTAGTGATGTGACTTGACCAACGCTGTACTCGATAGTTTACAAGAAAAACTATATTTTTAACCGACTTCAAAAAAAAGGAGGAGGTTATCAATTCGGCCGGTATATTTTTTTTTTTTTTTTTTTTTTTTATGTATGTACACCGATTACTCCGAGGTTTCTGAACCGATTTACGTGATTCTTTTTTTGTTCGATGCGGGATGGTGTCGAATTGGTCCCATAAAAATTTTATTCGGCTAGGCCTAGTAGTTTTTATTTTATGAGCATTTTTGTCTGTACTCGATGACTTAATTTCAATGTAGCAAGTAACTTTGATTCACTTCCCGGTAACCGATTGAGCTGAAATTTTGTATACGAATGTAAATTGGATAGCGATGAAACATTATCATGACATGGAGCTGATCTGATGATGGAATCGGAAGGTGGCCATAGGAACTCAGTAATATATTGACTCAACTTTATCGAGTTTGGGCTCGTTTGATTCGTGTTGAAAAATACACTAAAAAGTATTAAATAAAAATAACTGCGTTAAAAACAACCGACTTCAAAAACGGAAAAGTAAGAAATAAAAAAGATTTGATATTATTAATTACTACATATTATTTTTATGTGCTATTTATTAAATAGGTTTGAAGTCGGTGCCAAACACTAAGCACTTAGTATTAAGCCCATGCACCGACATCAAACCTTTTTAGTAAATAGCACATAAAAATAATATGTAGTAATTAATAATATCAAATCTTTTTTATTTCTTACTTTTCCGTTTTTGAAGTCGGTTGTTTTTAACGCAGTTATTTTTATAACATATTAATATTTGACTTTAATATTAAAACTCTTTTAAAAATATATTAAAAATAATTTTGTGTTGTGTTTTGTATCATACACTTTCTAATATTATGAATGCGAATGTATTATAGTGTAAATGTAAAGTATGTAATGTTACGATATTATATTTTAACCGCTAAATTGATTTTTGAAGGTTTTGGTAGGTATAAAATTGATATATATTTATATTGTTTATTATTTCATTTTAAATTATTAATTAATTCTTATTTTTATTTAACATTAAATACTATTATTATTTGATTTATTATTAAAAAATAGTACTAAACCCGATCTTTTATTTTCTTAATTTTAATAGTTAAGAAGTCCACACGTTTTTTCAGATATTTCAATTATACATTTTTTTAAACTACTTATAATTAATAGAAGACTTTACATTATTATTTAAAATTACATATATTTATACTTTCTTCATACATTTCTCCTTTAATAACATATTGAACAATATATTTTCTTATGTTACATATTTATTTACATAACTTATCGATAGCTCAACACGCAATTGATACCTACCCATCCCTATTTGTCACACACACATTTATATAGTATCTATAGCTCATCTGCCTTCGATGCGCACTAAGCAATTTGTGCAATACACGCGCTCTATACTATTCTAATATTATAATACTCTAAGCTTCTACTGGTAGCAGCAAGTAATATTTATTAGTTACACCAAGTACTTCCATAATTATGTTGTGCTAATTAATAAATTCCTAGTACCTACTTATCTCAGTTTATAAAGTTGTAAATGCTTACTTTATTTACTTTTATATTTACAATCTGACACAAACACTTTTACATTGCTTACATAATAAAAATTGATCACAATTTACTTTTGATATATTTTACACTGTGGCATAGCGCACGTTACGAAAAACAAACGACGCGAGGAGCGCGAGGAGCGCGAGTCACGCGAACGGCCCCCCACACTTCACATCCTAAAATCTTGCCTCGCGTTGAAATACCTCGCGTTAAGAAACAAAACTATGTCTTTCAAATTTCCTGTATCATAATTTGTAATATTATGGGAAGTCCGAGATATTACTTCTAAGAAACCGTCTTGTTTTCAAGGTCGCTTCCTCTGCATTTTGTGCAAAGCCTGTACCTGCTTTTTAAATACGCGGAACTTTTTGAGTTAGTGGAATTAATATTGTTATTTAGTTACCATACCAATGAGTGATGATTAAAATGGTGTGTGACTTTCTGATTTTTTTATACTTTGCTTTGTGAAGTTTGGAAAGAATCAATTAACTTTGTTAATAATATTACATAGTCTATACTTAAATATTATTTATATTATTTATTATAGTAACATGGTTTGAGGATATAAATTTCCCTCTTGATTATGTAAGTAATGAAACAATAAATCGATGAAAAATGAAATAAATTAACGTTCACAATTGCATTTATTTTTAAATACGTATTAACATAACATTATAGATAAGCAAATGATAATTATCAGTCAAGATAAGGATTTTATACGTGACTGTTACTTGATTATAATTACACACGCACATATAGATGACATGTGCGTGCGAGTGTGTGCGTGTGCGTGCGTGTGTGTGTAGAGAATGCGATTATGTTTCCGTATCTTTGTTCAAGTGATAATTTATATACCTATAAATTCTTACTTTAATGTAGTGAACTTTAAATAGATGTAATGTTTGTAATAACGCTTGTGATTGAGGAATAAAGTTTATAAGTATGTGATTTATTGATTGCGTCATGTAAAGTGTTTACGCTTTTTATAAAACCATGAAGGTGACTGAGTAAAATATTATGTTATTATCGTCATTACTTAATAGTTAATAAAACTACTTAGTACTTACATTATGTTTCACTGACGTATTAAACAAATAAACAGGTAACTATAAAGAAAATTAGTTGCATATCTTTGGTGTTTTTACTCCAATACGATTTAGAGTCTCACAAGCGATGAAATCTCTCCTCTTTTCAGCCGAAACCTACTTAGTTACTTACGTAGGTAGATAACTTTTATAAATAAATCCATAATGTACATATAAGTATTCCCATTTAAATAATGAGACAATAACAATGAGATAATCATAAGTTCGGGTTGTCTGGCAGAAATCGCTTACAGCGATAAGACCGCACATATTATGATAACTTATTTTGTAATCTTGTATTTTTGAGTGCAATAAAGAATTTTTCATTCATTCATTCATTTATTCTTCATTCAATAATACATTCTTTCATCACATCGTCCAATTGAATTCCCAGACATGATCGAGTCGTTCACACAAATTGTAAAGCGAATAAAACCTTATTTAAGGCTTTATTTTAACTAAAACCGGTTAGAACGGAAGATGCAAAAACGAGTTAGTGTGGTGACCATCATTTGTGGTTCTATTTGTTACGGTGGGACTCAATTTTATTTATGTACTTGTAAGATATTTTACATTAATGTAAAAATTCATAAAAATTGCAAAACCATAATTTTTATAGGTTTTTTCTATAGTTGGTAAAGCAAAGATATATTTGTAATTACAAAGATTGTAATTAAAACGTAATAAGTAGATAAATAAATAAAATACATACTATATCTAGAATCTAGATAAAGATCGTATTTTATTTGCTTCCATTTAAATTGATCTTTGACTCACAATCAAAAATAAAACAATAACTTCTTACTTAAACAAAGATACTCAAAGAATGATAAAAAAAATTAACAAAGAGTGAAGCTACAAGCTCTATTGCACTTCAGCCCGTATATAATAGACGCTTTAGGCGAGTGCATCGTCTTTGAAATCCCCTTTTTAATCAGATATGACAAGTCGACAAGATGTTAAGTACCCTCAAAATTACAATGATCCTGTGGAGAATATTTTGTATCTACGAAATTTTAAAATGTGTCGATTTTATTTTCGTTTTTGGTATTTACATACCTATTTTAACTGTAAGTTACTTTATAATCATCCTGGAATATAACGAGATAACTTTATAATATGTTGTACCTATTTTTAAGTTATTGTAATTACAATAATTCACACGAAAGAAGATAGAAAATAATACAAAACGTCGTAGTTATATATACATCTCTTACTAATAGCACAAAAATATACATAATTAATATCTAACGGTTTGTCAAATCCCACATAGAGACCAAAACATGGCAACCCTCGCGATCACCTTCGCCGAGCAAGTTATTTTGGCATGGTAATTATAAATTTATTTGGCTAGCTCCAACTTCGCGGTAGAATTGTTTAAGGACGCTGTCACAAATCTGCGTTACTCAAATTTAGGTATCTAACGTCGCCACGTGGTTCGCGGGAACATCGCGCTCACGTAAACATAGCGCATTCCATTTTATAGACCATCTTCATACTTGATATTATTTTTATTGAAATTGATTCCAGAAGATTACTGGGAACTTTAAAAATTCATTTTGTTACTATTATTAGTAGGTACGATCCTTATAAGTATTTTAGTGTATTCAACCAACTTAAAAAAGTGTGACTATTTTACAACAATTTGAATATGAATTGTATTATTGTATACAATATCGAAGCTTTTTAAGAAATGTATAAAATACTTTTTTAAGAATTATTATCATACATAATATTATATGTTACCGGCAATATATTAAACCCGGCATTGTAAGCAATTCTTAGTAAATGTATGTTATTCCGAGAAACAGTCGGAATGAAATAAATTAAATTCGTTACCACACATTCACATTACCTATATCTTTAAATATGAACTTTTCCTAAGTAGCAAACACATTTGCAAATGTGGGTGGTTTTTGGGGTAGCTATTAACCAATATGAGGTCAAAACTAAAATCCAAGATGGCACCGACGAAAATTTGAAATCTTTTCGTCATGGGTGTCATTTTCAAGGAGTTGGAGTAGCTATTAAATAAGTATTAATCAATATGAGGTCAAATCTAAAATCCAAAATGGCGCCGACGACAATTTGACATCATTTCGTCACGGGTGTCATTTTCATGGTTTTTGGGGTAGCTATTAACCAATATGAGGTCAAAACTAAAATCCAAGATGGCGCCGACAAAAATTTTATATATTTTCTTCATGGGTGTCATTTTCATGGTTATTGGGGTAGCTATTAACGAATATGAGGTCAAAACTAAAATCCAAGATGGCGCCGACGAAAATTTTACATCTTTTCGACATGGGTGTCATTTTCATGGTTTTTGGGGTAGCTATTAACCAATATGAGGTCAAAACTAAAATCGAAAATGGCGCCGACGAAAATTTTACATCATTTCGTCACGGGTGTCATTTTCATGGTTATTGGGGTAGCTATTAACGAATATGAGGTCAAAACTAAAATCCAAGATGGCGCCGACGAAAATTTTACATATTTTCGTCATGGGTGTCATTTTCATGGTTTTTGGGGTATCTATTAACCAATATGAGGTCAAAACTAAAATCCAAGATGGTGTCGACGAAACTTTACATCTTTTCGGCATGGGTGTCATTTTCAAGGTTTTTGAGACAGCTATTACCAAATCCCCAATGTAACCGTCGATAATTAGGTTTATTTTTCTTACTCCTTTAAAGTAAACTTAAATAAAATAACAAAAACGTTAACAACCACAGTTTTGTAGAAAGTCTTAAAAAAAACAATTTTAAAGAACATTGAAATGCATATTTAGAAATTTAATATAAAACGCAACTCTGTGGCAATCATGTTAATATTCTGACAGATATTAGTAACTTTAAATATATTCTTTAAATATATTCGCTAAACTTTATTTAAAATAAAGTTTATCTAAAACATTTAAACGAAGAGAATAAAATAAAAAAGAACGTGTGTGCCGAGAAAACGTGTCAGGAGTGAAACTTCTTTGGCGAGATTCATAGATACCAAAATCGCCGCCTTGCTCCATAACGCGACAGAATTACCATGACGCGATCTTGAAATTCGACGACCATCTTGGATTTTAGTTTTGACCTCATATTCGTTTATAGCTACCCCAAAAACCATGAAAATGACACCCATCACGAAAAATGTCAAATTTTCGTCAGCGCCATCTTGGATTATAGTTTTGACCTCATATTCGTTAATAGCTATCCCAAAAACCATGAAAATGACACCCATGATGAAAAGATGTCAAATTTTTCGTCGGCGCCATCTTGGATTATAGTTTTGACCTCATATTCGATAATAGCTACCCCAAAAACCATGAAAATGACACCCATGACGAAAAGATGTAAAATTTTCGTCGACGCCATCTTGGATTTCAGTTTTGACCTCATATTGGTTAATAGCTACCCCAAAAACCATGAAAATGATACCCATGACGAAAAGATGTAAAATTTTCGTCGGCGCCATCTTGGATTTCAGTTTTGACCTCATATTGGTTAATAGCTACCCCAAAAACCATGAAAATGACACCCATGACGAAAAGTTGTAAAATTTTTGTCGGCGCCATCTTGGATTATAGTTTTGACCTCATATTCGTTAATAGCTACCCCAAAAACCATGAAAATGACACCCATGACGAAAAGATGTAAAATTTTCGTCGGCGTCATCTTGGATTTCAGTTTTGACCTCATATTCGGTAATAGCTACCCCAAAAACTATGAAAATGACACCCATCACGAAAAAAAGCCAAATTTTCATCGACGCCATCTTGAATTGTTTTACCCCACCAATCTATTCAACAACCCATAAAAAAGAGGATCTCAGGCAAGGTAATTTTAAAAACATAATTTTAAATTACAAATAATTGGAATATGAAACTTATACAGTTTACTCATAAAAAGTATCAAATATTTCAAATCACGAAAAAGACAGTGCACGCACAATAATCTTTTTTATTTCGTTTTTATTTTTGGCACGAGGAGCGATACACCCATCCTTCCAAGAGCGCTTCTGAGCGCGGTCTGACGAACCGCGAGAACAAAATGTATGAAGAAATCGACAAGTATTTTTAATTTAGCTCATTATTTAAATAAAATTTTGATTTAGATTCATAAAAATTACACCATATATAAAGGACTATATATCCCTCAATAAGATATAGTTAAGAAGATAGATTAGGCTCTTAATTTTCCTAAAATGGTACCGGTTTAGACCCCATTTTTTTGCATTTTATGCGTTTATTGTGATGGAAAAAACGTATTTCAGCGACAATTTTGTATGACGTCGTACAATTTTTATAAGATGAACGTAGAGCTGAATATATTATCTTTAAATTAAGATATTACTATGTTCTCACGTGTAATTGCTTTAAGTTAAAATGGTACCGAAAAACAGCGTGTTTTTGTAAAAATACGTTATAGCGTCCTTAACGGCCTTTATTATCTTGTTCATTTTTTATTGTGCTTCTAAATATTTTATAAAGGTAACTTTCTCGTAAGACTGTCTGTTCTGGAAGCGTCATATTTGTAAAATATTTTAAATTTTAAATCGGTCTTAAGTGATCATTTATTTGTTTATATGTATTTGAAAGTAAATGGCTTAATTTAACAAAAAACATCTATGAACTTATCAAATAAGTCAACACATGCTTTGTTAAAATTATTTCTAGTTATAGGACTCCGCTCTTAAATTAATTAAATGAATTAATAATAAGTATTTTAAATTAATTATATAATTATTTAAATACAGGAAACAAGTTTTTAAACGATTCTCAACGTGTGTGATATCCTAGCAATTGACCCAAATTGTGACAATTTTATTGTAAAGTGACATTAGAACGTGCATTGTTTCGTCGTGGGAGAGATACGGTTTTGTCAAGTTTTTAACGTGATAACGTATAGAAATGCATATGTTTAAGGGAAAAGAATATGAACGTGCAATTTGATAAACATAAACTTATCCTATTTTATTGACACTTATATTATTAAAGGTTGGTTTTTAAAAAATGAATTTGTAATTTTTATTATACTCCCTACTTAATTTATTCCGCTGCTAAGAATTGTTTTTTCCATTCGGATTATATGAATATACCTACTCCTTATCGTGTGATTTATTGGAAAGATAGCTTGGTATATAAATTAATAGGAAGAATCACTAATGGATATCGTCATAGACCATAACAAGCGAATAACTAATCAGAATCTTTTCGAAGCTCAAGGTAAGGAACTACATCATCAATCTATTGTAAATGTCAAAGTTATTTTATTTGTTCCGGGATTACTCCAAATGTGTTTAAAATGTACAATTTATTTAGGTTTCATAGTGTTTTATACCTATAGAACTTCATAACGTAATTTTTTTGTTTATTTTGATAATATTTAAAACCGTTGAAGGTATTTTGATAAATCCAAGTTTTTAAAAGTTCTTAACGCTCTTTAACAGAAACAAAATCGTTACGAACAGTTTATATAAGTAATTGCGCAATAAAAAGTCACATTAAGTAAGTACACTTAAACATAAAAGGTAAATAACAAACGAAATAGGATTAAACCGTACTCAAACAAAATTTAAAATTCACTGTGAGATGTTTTTATATAGCCATTCATAAAGTGTCGCAAACATTTATTATGTATACAGCCTTACGTCAAACCGACGCTTGCGCATATCAAGTTGTGAAAAAAGTTTGCGGTTTTTTCTAAGTTCAATAACATGACCTTGGTTGAGAGATGAATTACCTGGGTATCTTTAGATCTTTATTAACTAAAATATTATGATACTTGTTTTGGTGTTCATTTTTAAGATTATAAGATTGTACATCTTATATTTTGATTTGAAGTATGTATTGTGTATGTTTGATTTAGTCGTGTTTTGGTGTTCATTTTTAAGATTATTCATATTAGGTACATTTATTTTGTGCAAATGTGTAAGTACGTGTTTATCTATGGGAAAATATAGTTAGTTGCTGCATATTATATGCGTTACTTGTAGGTGCTTAAGTGAACGGCATAATCACTTTTCTTTCGTGATTTGCTTTAACATTATAAATGTTTAAAATAGTACAAGTTCATATTGTCCCTATTCGTTGTATTAAAAAAAAATTATAATTACATAAGTTTTATCGTGCCTGTAAATCATTATTGTCCAAGAGAAGAAAGCGTCAGTTTCTCACTTCGTGGCGTGATTCGTAAATAATTTCAGCAGTTATTTACAATCGTTTTAATTGCAATGTAATCACTAATTGCTTATTTTTGTAATGAATTCGCGTGCGCTTTCTATAGTTTCGACTGATCGTGGTACAAGATTAAGAGAAATTCGATTCGGTTGTTTTAAGTAATAAAAAATACATTATATTTTTTTCTTATTAAAACAGGAAATGCCACATAAGTTCAAGTAAATATACAAAATAAAAATTTGAAGAACCTCCGTCTCGAAATTCATCCACAGTTGATCTTTTATAAGAGTCTCATTTAAGAAATAGTAGAGAAAATGATACTTAAACTAAATTATTAACCTACCTAACCAAAATAAAAAATTCTTTACTTAAATATCTCCTCCACAAAACCTCAATAAACTGATGCATCACTATACAGCTTATATTATTTACCTAAACGTTTATTTAAATTTAAAACGACATTCCTATCATTTATCACGCCGAAGTGAGACACATTCTTTAAGACAATTCCATCGTGTTTTGTTCATTTGTTTCAACGGTTACAAGACGCCACCCGCGGTTTATTTTCGTTTTATTTCAAGCTATTTTAGTTACTTCTGTTATCTCCCCTGGTAATTATTGTTTTGAGTTAGCGGTTTTATAAATATTGATTGACAGACGGACAGTTTCTGTTTAAATGTATATGGCGACCCTTTTCGCTTTGACGTTTTTGTAAATTTTTACGGACATGAATAATGAATGGAAAATATTAAGCAACTAACGGTCCGCCCCGCCTTCGCCCGTGGTATTTACGTTTTCTCTACATAAAAACCATCGTCGTACTTCAAGGAATGTAATAAAAAAAGAATTATCGAAATCGTTTCAGCCGTTCACACGTGATGCCGTGACAATATGAATTTGAAGATGTTTCTTACTTTTACACACTTGTTATTATAAAACTCAAATTGACAACATTCCGCCTTTTTGGGAAAGTCGGTTAAAAGCTTGCAACAATAAGATGAGTTCTTCAAGCAATATAATACTGCCGAATCATGAACTTAAAAATAATGCAATAAACTAGATTGCTTTCAAAGCGAAAGTTACAATTAACCAGTTTCATTTGTAATATTTTGGGTTAATATCCGCAAGCTCATACTTTCATTCAGAATTACACAACGCATATTCATACTCTTTCATTAATTTTATGTTCAGAAATACACTTATATAAATAAATGATCTTGACCAGGTGATACCTACATATTTCTTGCGACCGTTGCAGTCTTTTACACCCGTATCCGAAGACTATTAAATAAAGTATCTTCTTTTTGCATAGCATGTATTGCTATGCATAAAGAATCGGCATTCGTAGAAAATAAACTTCATTGTAATCAAAACCAAGAAAATATGTCCTACTCACCTAATTAGTTTCCTCTACTGAAAATAAAATTATAATTATATGTGAAACATTTAAAAATGACAATCACTTTCCTTTTGAAATATAGGGCTTATCAAATTTTCTGGGCTGGATAGATAGTTTACCTTCTAAGACATCTTTAGTCACCACCAGGTCAACCTAGAACAGCTTGGTCCTAACTCCTAAATCATTTAGCATTGTTCAGGATAGGATGTGACAGCATAAGACAGAATTTTGCGAATTAGGTAGGAAACCTTACTTGATGAATAATACATTCACGGATGTAACTAGCGAATTAATTCAACGAGTAGGTGCACAATCACGAATGTAGTGCCGTCATTAATGGTAGACTTCCCTAGATTTGACAAGGAAGTTTGTATAGCCAACTATTTTTGACTAAAAGTTAGTTCCCGTTTCCTGTGGGATTTCCGGGATAAAAAGTAGCTTATGTCTTATTCTGGGTCTTCTGCTACCTTTAGACCAAATTTTCTTGTAATCGGTTCAGTAGTATTTGCGTGAAAGAGAAACAAACAGCCATCCATGCATCCTCACAAATTTTTGCATAATAATATAATATTAGTAGAATAGTAGGATTTATTTTATTGACACAATGTGCAAATTGGATGGCGCTTTAAAATCCAATTTAATATTTTAAAGGCAAGCTCTCGTAAGCTATTGAAAAAGATATGGGATAAAAAAGGAAATGGGGAAGAGATAACGATCCATCTACATTTGTGAAATGTTCCGGTACAGGATTGGCAATATTCGTGGAAATATATGTTTTATAATTATTCGGAAAATTAATTCAAAGAACCACTTAATGTAACATTAATTTGAAAAGGTCTAGACTTAAATTGTACAAAAGCGGGTCTATCAAGACCAATCGTATAACCTTAAAGTAACCTTGAATATAAATAAGATAGACTTTGTTTAACACCTGCATTACCTTGGAGAGAAACTGAATTGAGAGGGCAATTTGGTTTTTTGTTTTATTTCATCGTAGCGATATAGTATCGTCGTCGTCGTTAGGATTATAGAGTATAGACGATTTGGTTTTATGATTATGACTGAGAATATTATGTTACGAAGAGAATATCTGATACTTAAATATGAATAAAAAATCCTGAAATAATATGAATTTTGCAAATTGTGGAGCAACTTCGAACTATGGAATTAGAACTAAGTATATTATGTATTTTGTATACTAGCTGCTCCGCGCGGTTTCACCCCCGTGGCTCCACTCCTGTTGGTCGTAGCGTGATGATACATAGCTTATAACCTTCCTCGATAAATGGGCTATCTAACAGCGAAAGGATTTTTCAAATCGGACCAGTTGTTCCCAAGATTAGCGAGTTCAAACAAACAAACTCTTCAGCTTTATAATATTAGTATAGATACAAGGTACCTAAGTCACATAAAGTAACATCTGAATAAGATGCGGAAAAAATCTTGATACTTACTATTTAAATGATTATAAGCAACATTATGCGCAGAAGATAATCAACTCTTAATCTGAAAAATAAAATTTCATCGCAACAATCAGGTAACTCACACAACATCTCCAAAAAGAAGAACTCTGATGCTCTTTAAACCACACTATGAAATATGAATCAACCATAAAAAAATTAATCCCATCTTAACACTTCGTTCATAATTCCAAATAAATCTTAATCCAAAGTTAACGTGACCCCGTCAAACTGTAATTCGCAACGAGTTGGCGCTCTTGCCAAATCGGAATCCATTAAAACGGCTAAGTCTTGATGTAAATTGCATGAGCCTGGGCGTCTGTCTGTCTGCGTGGATGTGATAACTGTTATGACTAGGCTTTATATCTTTGGATGGTGGATAATTGATCTTATTACGAACGATAATTTACGTAATTGACGATTATTGTAGTAAATATTTTGGTTAGATGATTATTTACTTGATCATTATTAACGTAATTGTAGTAAACCTGTCTTAAATTTTTGATGATTAATAAATCAATCATTCAATGCAAATTGCTCTGGGTCTTTTCATTTTATGTTTCGTAGTTTAGGTTTTAGTGTAATCGTTTTTGTTTTTCTGCTTTTGGGAAATTTCTACATGTATTCAAATTGTAAGCGTGTACTTTAGAAATTAAAGACTTTTTAACGGATTTTAAATGCGATTTATTCATTATTATTATTTTCCCGACGTTTCGAACACTTTACAGCGGGCGTGGTCACGGGGAGACTCCCCGTTAAAGTCTTTAATTTCTAAATGTACATAATACTCGCGTAAAATCAAACACTAGAAAATAGCGTGTACTTTATTGCTTTTCTGTTATTAAAAATTCGTAAAAGTGAAATAACAAAAGCTACCGCAGTAGAATTACTACCTTACTTGTCTTTAAAAATGATTCAGGAAAATAATTTCCAATACATTAATCTCGACAAAGACATTCTTGGCGTCATATTTAACCGATCATTATGGGTGAGTAACGCAAAAATCTATGGACTTTTAACTGAATTAACTTCGATAAAGTAAAATAAACTTTACTCCTTTGGGATAAGGTTCATTTTAGTGGTTGCACCCTCACCCATCTGACCGTGTTAAATTTGATCAACTCGCAACATATGGCGGATGTGGTTTTTGTCCGGTTTCTGGGTTTTAAATTAATCTATGAAATGGTATAATTAACGGAGCATCGTTTGAAATTCAAGGTTCGCAAATAAAAGGGGTGGAAACCATGTTACGTGAACGTCAAGGACATTCTTCATTGTTCTCGTAATATAGAATTTACTAGCTGTGCCCCGCGGTTTTACCCGCATTGCTACGCTCCTGTTGGTCTTAGCGTGATGATATATAGCTTATAGCCGTTATAGCCTTCCTCGATAATGGACGAATCGATAAAGGTTATCAAATACCGAAAGAATGTTTCAAATCGGACCGGTTTCTGAGATATAGGTACGCGTTCAAACAAACAAACTCTTCAGCTTTATAATATAAAAATATTATTAATATAGATGTGTATGAAGATTTTAATTCAAAAATTTACAAACATCTGAATTCCGTAATTAACAATGATGAAAATTGAAAACTATTACAGCAAATCTATTCCTAATTACATTAACCTAATTACAAAATCAGTTAAAACTGTAAGATTGGGTAAGTTAAAACAAAGACTAATTTGATTAGTATTGCTAAACTGAGCAATTTGTAAACAATTAATCGTCTAAATACAAATTTATAAAAAAAAATGTGTGCCGAACACAAATGTCAGAAGTGAAACGTCTTTGGATTCAAAGATACCAAAATCGTCACCTTACTCGATGACGTGTCGGTATTGCTACGACGCGACGCGAGCTCGAAATTAAGGCCCCGTTTCCACCTGCAAGTAAACTTCTGCAAGAACTGTCCGACAGTCTGTCTGACAGCAGCTTGCATGTGTAAACTATGTTGCAAGTTCTGTCGCGACAGTTTGTCAAGCGCTTCTTGCGAGAAGTTGCGAAAGCATGTGTAAACATGACTGCGTCTACTCGCGACAGATCTCGCAGCTTATCGGTCTAGTTCCGTATATCTCGCAGCAAGCTGCAAGTATCGCCCGAACGGCTTTTGATTTTTGTTTATTTGAAATTAATGAGTCGTGAATGCTCTTGTGAAGAATGAAGAAACTATAAAGTCAATAGGATTATAATTATGAGATCTTAAGATGGAATAATGTGATTATTTTTTGAAAATGAAATGAAATGAAAATTTATTTGTTGAATTGTGGTTACAAAGTTTTTATAATAAATTTAATGTCCGCACAATTCACCAACACATTGGCATACAATATATTTATATTGTGCTTATCTAATTTTATAATTTAACTAAGTTGTTATTTAAACAATATATTATTTACATTAGTTCATTAGATCATTTTACATTAATAGTACACATTATAAATTATAGTATACGATTTATTTCACAAAATAGAATAGAAAAATTATGACAGTAATTCCTATCCCGTCACTCGCAAGATGTGTGTAAACACCTCCGCGAGAAGTTGCGATAGTATGATCCGCGAGCTTCTCGCATGACATTTATTGCAGCAATAAATTGCAGGATATGTAAACGATATTGCAAGTAACTCATGCAAGACTTCCGCGAGTTTACTTGCAGGTGGAAACGGGGCCTAAGGCTGATTTTAGTCTCACGCTCACCGTCAGCACTCATAGCTCAGCGCGTAGTTTGTCAGCGCTGAGGCTCAGCGTGGCTCGTTTTAACGCGCCTAAAAAAGTTTCACTTCAATCAGTTTCAGTACCGTAGATACGTATTTAAATATGTGATTCTACAACTCTACTGAAAAAGTATAAATTTTATTGTAATATTTTGATAAACTATGACAAAGATAAATTATTGCAAAGACATCGTGGGAGAATATATTACTATACATTTTCGTTTTATCAATAAAACCTTAGCTCTTTAAACTATTAGTTCAATTAACTTAAGTAACAGCAGTTTATTTTTAAAGCTTTCTTAATTAGCACTTAAACTAAGGTTAGGAACACTTATGTAATTAACTGAATGCGTCTGAGAACGCAGACCGTTGTTATTTACAGTACAAAGTTTAGACTAACAAGACTTAGTAAATCTAGACTGTAACTTAGCTCAATATCCAAGGTTTAATTAACAATATTATACCTAAATAAAAAATTTAATTCCGAAATGGTTCAAATTTAATAAAAAAAAATTATTCTTTAAAAACGTATATCAAGGAGGTGAGATTCTAATTTCGAACCCCCTAGATTTTGTTGTCTAAGCTAGTTCAATTATTTGCTTACTCGTGTAGTCGTGTCAAGTCTCTGGCTGGACTTGTATATTGATAACCATATTTTATGTGCGAAGAGGTGCGAAGTTATTCCAAAAATATGGCACGTCTGTTATTTCAGCTTTATAATTACAATTACAAATTTTAGAAATTTCAAGTATCCAGGAAGGCTATACGTAAGCTCACGCTGACCAATACGAGCGGAACAATGCCTTGCGGCACAGCTAGTTTAGTACTATATTCAGAATTGCATTCTGTTGCAATTACGTACAACGTTCTTCAACATAACTGTTAAATAAATCAAAGCTCCGCAAGAAAGGACACAAACAATTGGACAATATTAAGTGCATTCAAATTTATTGCCCTGTCAGGTACTAAATGAACTTTTAGTTACAAACTCAGATATTTAATACCTGCTTATAGTCAATAAACATTTTAACACTTAGCGGAGGCTTCGTCCCGTGGGAAGGAGAGAGCGAATCTTTAAGGACGATTGGAAAAGGACGCACGATGAGCAGGTGTCACTTTGGTTTCAATCTGCGGTAGGGCTGCCAGATGTCGGGATCGAATTGTGCGTAAAAAATTGTTTATGTTAGAAGCCAATCAAGGAGAATTTGTATGGTTTTAGGGTCCAGTGTTTGTTTTATTTTAGAAAGGATGACTATGAAGCTTTTGCGTGTTAAACTTAAAGTAATATTCAATGCAGTTTATTTTCTATAAGATCATAAATCTTTTTATAGGTACCTAATAGGTATAACTTACGAGCAATAAATAGATTCTAAATCTAATTCAGTCATATGCACTCTAAAAAATAATATTGTAGCAGATCTTATTTTCTCACCCCCCCGCAAAATCATAATTAATGAGGTAACTATTTACAATTATATTATATATTCGACCCCATTTTATATTAGTTATTCCCCATTTTAAAATTTCTGTGCTATTATACGATAAACATGTTTAAAAATATTTCCCGCCAAAAACCTTTCTACACCATAAAATTGTCCTACGAAAAAAAAATAATTTTGCACAGCCCTACGCAAGAAGTTGCAATTGTCCTGTGCAGATGGAACAGGGCTTTGTGTCGAAAGTGGGCGCAAAATTAACGGTACAGAAAATCGCGTATCGGTTCCTTGGCAGATGTATCGGTCTATTGTGAATCGGCCAATAGAATGGATGGACCTTATCTATGGAATGTTTAAAGGTGCAAGACGTTTTGCAAGTAATTTTAATGTTGCTAAATATAATACTTGACTAGTATTATGTTCAGGTTATCGCGCGCCAAAATTGTAAATAAATAAAGGTAGTAGGCATGCCCAGTGGTTCAAATTCGACATTTTCACTGTAACGAATGTAGGTATGTACTGCGTTTTAGGGCACATTACAAACTGCACAGTCTAATGCGAAAATTCGAACGAAGGTAATAATAATTAGTAATTACATACTACTACATAATCTGTATCATTGCAATAAAAGAAGGGAATAAATACATGAATCGCCGAAATTACAGCTTTTTTTTTATTGAAGATAGCCAGGCATTTGACTGCATCCCACCTGAATATGGTAAGTAGTGATTCAGTCTATGAATGGGCATGCCTGCCTAGAAAAAGCCTATTCACTTTTACCCTGAACAGATCCGGATTATAGGTTTCTGGAAAGACAGACGCTTGTGTATAAAAAGCAAAAAAAAAATGCTTTTTTGATGCGGTAAATATGTACTTATATCGCATAATATCGAATGCATGTTAAATTTGCATATAAATTGTTAATGAATTTAACAACGGCCTGGTTTTATGTACATTCAGACGTATTTACACTGGATTTAAAAAAAGGGGATTTTTTCTTCCTTTTCAATATGGCCAAAGCCAGAGCGAATGGTCAGTAATACAAACACATAAAATTTCTAAATAAATCATTTGTTATCGACGCAAATGTGTAGATTAATATAGGGTAGATATTAAATCCTAATCATTAGTATCAACATTTGTTATATTGCAGGAGGGTTCATAATGATTTATAGGAAGCGAATTATGATTATTAATAATACTATTAAGGAGGAAAATGGCCATTTGTTATAACTTATAGCATTATTACACTTTTTTTTTCAATATAGGAAGAGCACATGAATGGAAACTATAGTAGCTGTCCGATTTGGCTTTGCTTGAGCGGATCTAAATTATCCTATATGTTAATATGGATTATAACGCGGTTTTTATTGTTTAAAAATGTAAAAAATAAACTAATACATAACTCATGTAAACTATAACCAATAATTGTTAACATGGGTAGAATTCATTGAAATAGGGGGCATATTTTTCATTCTATTGACGTCAACCGAAGTAAATCTTATTTTTTAACCATTGTCTAGTTGAAAAGAAATATAGTTTTACACATAAGATAGATGGTTACATACATACATACTCTATAATAATTGACTATAATTTGTCATATTAACATATTAAACACTTTCAAAAGACTTACAAGCGTCTAAAATTAGTTACCCCAAATACTTAAAAATTAAAATGCAGAATAAATCCACGGGCTATATTTTATGGTCCGCCAGGGGGCCATTCGGGTCTTTATATCCCATAACGTATGGACCACATGGGGCCTTATGGGGATCGATTGCTCATTTCAATGTATTTGACGTCGGACTGTGAATAGCATTTTGTTGAACATATTTTCTCAATATACCTATTCATGGAAGAAAAGAGCGAATGCCGAACACACGTGTCAGAAGTGAAACTTCTTTAGCAAGATTATAATGCAAGGTAATGTCATGACGCGACCTTGACATTTTTGAACCATTGTTTCGAAGCTTTTTAAGAAATTGATTTCTAAAGATCGTTTAAATGTACATTTGTTTAACAGTAATTGCCTAGAAGTCTAACAGTATAGGTACTTAATAAGAAACTTTCATATACCTACTTTCACTAAAATACTGTATTTAAATACAAAATTTAAAACAAAATTAAGCACTTTCTCGTGTTTGATTTTATCATGATTCACTGAAAAATTAACATTGCCAAAAATTATGTTTTTAAAAAATTGCTATTTACTTCGAAGATCAAGTCGGTGTCATATAAATATAGCTATAATAATTATAGATAGTAACTACCTATTATAAATAAATCGTGTTTTAAATCCGTTATAAATAAAAATTAGAGGTAAAAGGTGTCATAAATCAATTAATGTCTGCGTAAAATGCCAATTTACTTCCATAGTTCCCTTTTATACTACACTAGTATCTGCCTGTGGCTTCACACGCTAACCACACGTCAAGTTCAGCCAAAACCCAGACGAAAAAAAAAACAACATTTCGATCCCGAAACATGTACAGATAGCAGAAAAATGACATGTATTTATCGTCGTGTTTTGCAGACGGTGATAAATTATATAAGTTGGCGTGTTTTGGAATGTCTGTATGCGTAGACGTCTGGACATAGGAAACATTTTAGATTTGATATCTATTTTGAAGTGGTTGGGACTTGGGAACTTTATTTATAGAGTTTATAATTTATTATAGTATTATTTAAAGATTCACCTGTATTATTTATAATACGGTATAGATATTATGTTTCTATGATTATTTATAAAACTTGTTTAGTTCAGGCAAAATACAAAGAAAATACAGGCAGAATAGTGTAACAATTTTCTGTGGAAACAATTTGTCAATCAGGTTACGGGTAGATGTACTTACAAACTGCAAAGTGATAGCTAAACAAAATAAAGATAAATCCCGTATATCCGATTCTATCATTTGTAGGGCACATTAAATTTTCCTTTACATCGGTAAATTTGATTAACAAAGTAAGGACAGCAAATAAAACTTTTGCGAAAATTTAATAAAGTTTCGCAAAGACCGCCGCCATTTAAATAATTGTCAAAGTATTATTTAAACAGTAACAAGTAACAGCTGTTGTTAAAATATTGATTGAAAAGTTTTTTAATTTCACCCCAGCGAGCCCCAGGGTTCGCACAAACAAACCTTTATACCCTTTGTATCGAAATTAATTTAAACCTTTGGGTATTGTTTGCAGGTAAGGTTTAATTGTATTCAAATTTTAATACTGAGTTAGTGTTTTTTTGGGTCAAGGCAAATACCTACTTTGAGGCTTGTACCTACCTTCCTATCCTGTGGAAATGTCCCGTGTCGTTAGCTCGTTAAAAATATATAATAAGCAAATTTAAATGTTATCTCTTTGAATTGTTGGTAACTACGATGTTACGAAATCCTCTAAGTAGGGGAGAGCGGGGATGAAAGTCACATTTTTAACTTTTTTTATGTAACTTCCAAAATACGTTGTTTAGGAATGATATTTGTATACCAAACGATAGTGTAATTATTCTGTTACAAAATAAATAAACGTATTTTTGTATTATATTATCAGTTGTAGAAATATTTTGTATTTTCACCCTAAAGAAAAATGTGACTTATAACCCCGGGTCAGGGATGGTTGTCACAATGCCTAGGGTAGGTAGTCACATACTAAATAACAGGCAATTTATAAATAGAAAGTCACTTTTTGGTCTTATAATTTTATGGAACAGTTTTTAATTAAGAACTCTTAACCTAATGAAACCGTAGACAGTCTTTATTTCAGTCTGAATATTAAGAATCACAATTTTAGCAAATAATAATAAACGTGAGTCAATATAGAGTCATCAAGGATATATGGACTTCCAGCAGGTTTGTTAAGGTGATTTTCCGGTGTTGATTGAAAATTAACGGCTGAAACAAACAACCTCAAAACGCAAATAAAGTCAGCTCGCATACAGGAAGCTTGTTGACATGTGACAACCAGCCCCCGAAAATTTGTGACAACGAGCCCCATAACACATTTTAGAAAAAATAACATTGAAAATAAATTCCGGTCAATGAATATCTAAAAAACTGTACTACGATATTATAAAACACATTTCATCATCATCAAATAAACTGAAAGATTATTACTGTGAAACAAGAACGTATAATTACGAGGTTCGACACAGCAGCACAAAAATTTACTTTTGCTGTGCGAAAACAATAAACTCGTGTGAGACCCTCACGGCAGATCGGAGCGGTCTGACGCGAAGTGGGGACAGCGTTGTCACTGTATCGCTCTTGCCACGCTGTTCAACAGACTTATTCGATAGTTTAGTTTTGTGTTAAGACCGCTGTGACAACCAACCCGTGAGACAACCAAACCCGGTCTCCCCTATGTAAATTCATTTACAAATTATAAAGAATTTATTGGAACTTCGATAACACAAATTGTTCATACCTGCTCTTGCATTTCATGCAATAGTTTGTTGTTGTTTCATACATTTGTCGATTGTGCAATTATAAAATGAATTTTATTTGTTACAGGTAGCCCGTATCAGTGAAGTGATAAAACAGTGTAAGTGATAGTGTGGTGCCAAATGATATACCACTAGTTTCGTAATGGATCCACAGCGGCGCTGGTATCGCGGCTCGTGACGTTTAAAATTCAAGATGGCGGACACTCCCGCCACTTCGATCATCGAAGGAACTGTCAAGTTCCGCGACGGAAAAAAGGTAAGATGTTCATTTAATATTATATTATAATATTTTCAAGGCTAGATAAAATCTATATATGTACATATATCATAATAATATGTAAAACTTCTTAGCTTAAGAATAATTTGAAAATCTAAGCAAATTTTATAATTGGAAAGTTGTGATTACTCACATAAATAGTGAAGCGTAAGCAGAAAAAAACATTTATTGTCATAATAAATAGCTTATAAATAGGTACAGCTTGTATATGAATCTAAACGTTAAAGTAAAATAGTTTAATTTAAATTAACACCATCTTCATGTGTCACGAATAGAAGATAACCTCATTTTTTTCAATCGGCCAAAACAATTTTTTACTACGTATTCGAATAATTTATTGAACCATTGCATTGAATTGCATTAGTAATAGGTACGTTAAATTGATCGCAAAGAGCAACTTGATTCCAACAATTTCGGTTAAAGTTGAGTCCATACTTCACACTGGCTACTGCGTAATACAATAGTTGAATTGAACCCAATATTTAGAATTTGTGGTCATTCAAAGGTCATACAATAAGGCACGTGCAACTTTACAACTAAAACTTTCATCTAGAACCCATTCTAGCCCATATATCTTTCCAATAAAGTCTATATTTCATCGATAATTATTCATACCTGCAAATGTAAATAAAAATCGATCCTGTATCGTAACAAATAGGGTGTATATTAGATTGTTTAAACATCGTTTGCATATCAGCGTATCGTGTTGATATTCAGAAATATGTGATAAGGTTTGTGTGTATGTGTGTAGATTCCGGAAAATTCTAGAGTGATTTCTAAAAATCGATGTTTTTAATGTTGTTGCTATGTATCATAAATATTTCTTAGTATCGGTACCTTTAGTGTAGGCACTAGGCAGGGAAAATATCTTGAACTGTTTATGAAGTACCTTTTAAACAAAATCGATCAATGTAATCGATGTAAAACGCATCTACCTCAGAGGTGCCCAGAGCAAGGGGCATCCCCTTTGAAAACTGTTAAATCTCTGCTCAATGACAAGCAAAATTATCCCTTTGTAGCAAACGGATTAAGGACACAATATAACCATTCTAAAAGTACTAATTAGTCCTAATGCCTATAGACCGTAAGTTTTAATGAGATTGTAATTCTACTCCCTAGTGCCTATACTACAGAATCCTACAGCCTGAATCGCAAACTTGTACCGACAAGTTGAGACGAGTTGCACACACGTTTTGCTTTGTTAGGATCGTCTTACAGCTCTTAATAGCACTGACGGATCGTATACTGTAGGTGTGTTTATACTTCAGGGAAGTTTATTATGCGCTTTTGTTGACCAAGATACCTACAGTTTTGTTTTTGGTCCCTGTTTTGTTTTGCAAAAAGTATGGTCACATTGATCCTGAAATGTCATGGCATTTTTGGGTTAAATCTATAATATATTATATATACCTTAATAAAAATTAGTAGGTGTCTTGCTAGCAAGAAAAAGAGTATTTTATTGAACTCAGTTTCAACTCAGAATTCAGAAACATTATTGTCTAAGTTTTTGCATAATACTAACAACGATAGAAAACACCCTGTGAAATACTTCTTTTACACGATGTTTTACATTGAAATTAACGTAATAAAAACATAATGCAAGCAAGAACAGTAACAAAAAGTGTCGCAGCCAAATTACAAGGAGATGAGTTCGCATAAGATACGGGTTGGCTCCCGTCCAGCGGCTAAATTACTTCGCTAAATGAAGTGTCGCTATGGTTTTTCTATTTATTGCAATAGGCATATTTGTTGATTAATGATAGCCATTTTATAGGTTTTTGTTAATCTTTAGGTGTTGAGTAAACAATATTTTGATTTGATAGATACAGTGAAGAATAAAGCTGCATTTCTAGTCATTGAGCTATTATTTTTATCGTGCTTCTTCAGTGGATTGAAAATGTAATTTTTACATGATTATCTAATACACAGATTGGATATATATATTTATGAAGAGATAATATCGTCACTGGAAAGGCTAAAGTACTAAAGCGCCAAAATACCTAAAGTGCGTTTTTTATATGGTTGAGTTGGGTTTTTTCTTCTCTATACAATGGTCTAGGTCTTTTAGCAATCTGAGCATTAATTAAGGAGATAATGGCGCTTTAGCAGTGGCATTTTTCGTTTTTGTCAATGCGTCTATTTTACTTACCTAAAGAAAATAAAATAATTTTTATTGTTATTGTTGGTTAGTTTTTTTTTCTTACTGCCATGTGTCCTTCAAGGTAAGATTAGAAACCTAAAGTGCGTCATTCAGTTAATTGTTGTCGTTTAAGTATTATTGACTTGCCGCAAATGGTAACGAAAAGGTCGTTTAGTAAATTTGCCTTACGAGAAAATTGATGAACGTAGGACTATTACTACTATTACACAAAAAGATGTCCTGCTATTCGGGACAGAGACAAATCCAAGAAATCAAAGATCAAAAGTAAGGTTAGTTAAATTAGTTGATGTCTTTAAATTCAGTTCTTACGTTTAAGTTACAATGACTAAAACTGTATTATTCTGTATATTAGTTGTATGTGGCATATTAGTTGTTATTCTTTTCCTAAATATCAATGGATGTTAGTGATTAATATTTATGCTTTACTGTGTCTGAATATGTTTATGGAGATAAGCGCTTTTGGCTCACGTAGTTTTCAGAGCATTTATACTAAAGCGACACTATCTTCGAAAATACAACAGTAATACGTATTATGTTTATTTTAAATGGTAGATAGAATTTTTATAAAGATTTTTTGCCTTCAGCATTATTACATCGGAATACAAGAAAAAAAGTTATGCCTGTTTGAACAGAAAAAAAAACTTTAAGTCACTCTCCTGTAAAATGTACTTTTGGCGCTTTAGTAATTTAGCCTTTCCAGTGACGATATGATTAGATATAGGTATGCATGTTTGTGCATAAAAGGAATCATTAACATCCACATTACAAGTTTACATTTGCACCTAAAACGATCTTGCAACAAATATTTCCGACACAAACTCCTACAGACTTTTATGTTCACACAATCGTCGGCGCCTCAAACAATTCGATATATCGATTGTACATGCCAAAGTTTAATTATTATGTGTGTCATGTACAATAGTGAATTCGCTAGCGCCTAGTTAGTCATTGCCGATCGTATCGTATTGTGATTCATGATGCTTCCGTCTGATTGTATGCTACCGTATTGTAAACATATCAACATTTTGGAGCTAAACTTCTTAGCGTAAAATTTCACGCGACGTGGCAATACCGTCACGTCATGGAGTAAGTCGATTTTGGAATCTTTGAATCTTGCCAAAGAAGTTTCACTTCTGACACGTGTGCTCGGCACACATGCTCTTTTTTAATCTACATACATCATCCTACTAAGACGTGCATTTTAAATCCACATGCATTATACTAGTAGTTAAGAAAAGTATCATAATAATCGCAAATGCAAATGTGAAAAGTAGATGGATTTTAAGTGGTATGTTACTTGGCGTGAAAACTAGAACGGATTTGATGAAAATTTTGCTCTGTTTTTTATCTCAGTGCAAAGCAAGGAAAAATCTGTGCTTCTATAAATAGCCTATTACAAGCACCTACATATACTGTAAATATATTTTTTTAGCCTCTAAAAATCAAATTTATGACTTTTTCAACACGAATCATTTCATTTTCAATTATTAAATTGTTATTATAATAAACAAAGGAATTCTTTATTAATTTAATTTATATATAATTATTATATGAGAACATACTGCTCTTTTTGAATGTAATAAATAAAACGAATGAAAATGTTTATTACAAGTAATATTAGTTTATACTTTGAGCGTTCCACTTTAGCTACATAAAATCAAGGACGCTGCAATATTTCTAATTAGAATATAGAATATAGACAATGCATTAATTGTATTGATTAAAACAACCTTTATAATAAGAGTTGGATTTCATTGAGGGAATTAATTGATATGGAGATAACAGATTCAACGAAGATATATTGCCATGTTGTATAATACTAGATATGAAATATTGTTACCTATTCTGAGACAATAATTGATAATTTAATAGTTATGTAAGTACATTAAAATATGCCTAGATGGGTATAAAAATATAAAATCGATATTTTTAAATTTAGCACACAATTTATAATATGTTTCAAGTTTTAAATTATCATGTTTATTGCTAATTTGTAATAGTTTTTCAAAATAAATGTCAGTAAGTAGGTACTAACTATTGTTTGACTAGACTATGTGCATCCATGTTGCACGTTCTAATCAGTGTAAATTATTTCAATTCAAACTGAAACCCAAAAACTTATTTATTCAATCAGACTTCTTTTAGAAGCACTTTTGAATCGGCATCACATAGTTTTTCGTAAAGCAGATTCTACGGAGAAGAAACAACTCTTTTAAAATTATATCAATGACGATCATATCAAGAAAATTGTACCTACTACGTAAAATAAAGTTATACTAACTAAAACTAGAAAATACGTATTTTTTTCACTATCCACTGGTCTGATAAAATAGTTCAGCGGGGAAACCGATCCGTGGTTTGATTAAAACCATGACTGTGTCATTTTGTTGAGGATTGTAGACGGATACATTTTATTCGCTAGCCGTAATTAGGTTCGTGTAATTAGAGTTTATCAAACAATGTTTTAGATAATCGGTGTGTAAAAAAAGATTTATTTAATTTAACAACAGTAAGTAAAAGTAAAAATAAATAAATAAATAAGTAAGAAAAATAATATTTATTTTATTTAACAAACAACGGACATTCAGATTTCAAATATTAATACGTTTTTGTGTATCAAATTTAAATACGCAATTGTTCAATATTTCAAATCCACTGAAAAAACTTACCGAAAAACGTTCTGGAGTAAAAAGATACTTACTTATCTTTTTATCTGTCAATTGTCATTGTAATTATTTGTCATCTCCATTAAAAAGCATGGGACATTTTAGTATGAAGCCTGGTATACCTACCAATTTGCGATAAAAAAAAAAGTCATTTTGGCGGCAAGAGATGAAACATGTGCCAATCGATAGTACATCAAAATACAAATAGGAAATACTCTTTGGTAAAATGTCGTAATTGATACGGTTTCGGAATAAATAAGAGTTTAAAAAAAAATTTTTCTTTTTAGTTTTTTGAATTATTTGTTACTTCTTACACTTAAACGTTAAGACAAAGCATATACAACTTCTAATTTGTAATAAGTGACGCACCGCACGTGCGTATCCCTAGCCCAAAGTTGGTTTATTACTTTGGTTTAGATAGTAATGCAACATTTTATAACCCTTTTTTTACAAATTAGAAGTTTTATATGCTTTGTTTTAACCTTTAAGTGTAAGAAGTAACAAATAATTCAAAAAACTGAAAAAAAAAATATTTTTTTTAACCCTTATTTATTCCGAAACCGTATCAATTACGACATTTTACCAAAGAGTATTTCCTATTTGTATTTTGATGTACTATCGATTGGCACATGTTTCATCTCTTGCCGCCAAAATGAAGTTTTTTCAAAATTTCCAACTTTAGGTATACCAGTTAGGTTCCTTGCTTTTTTTGTAATCAATTAGCCAAATCAAGATCATCCTGTTAAATAGAGTGTAAAGTCGTTTAATTAAATGTTGCAATAATCGTATCTGTAAAAATCTAGCTTTTTAAGTTTTTTTGTTGAAAATAATGAAGCGGATCGAAACATGTTTCCTAGGAATCGAAACTGCAACTTCCTAGTCCACAAACAAAGGGAAAATACTAGACTAAAAAATCTTGAAATACAACATTGAAAACTATTTGATTAAAATTTTCTCATATTTATCTATTATAGCAAAGTTTACTAGATGATTCTAAAGCAATCAATAATATTTAATTCTTCATTTATTTTACGTCACATTGCCAAATATAATATCGGTTAATGACAGATAATTAATTACATAATATACAAATATTTATGCTATTTATTAATTTTAATATAATAAACACGAAAGATTATTATTAATAGTTCTGAACGAATCTTAAAGCATCTTATCTTGCATACCTATACAATAGTTATTTATATAGATACAAAAACTATACAGAAGAATAATATACAATAAAGAAACTTCTTATCATTCCACTTATTTTGGCAGTACTTCGTAAGATAATATAATACTTTTGTGATAAAACAAAACTAATACAAAAGGAATCTTATCAATAAAATGCAACAGGTATCTCATATCATTTATTGCTTCTTACAAGTACGCAAACGTTATAATAAAACGGAAAATAACTTATCACACAGTATTACAATCTTATCACACACATCTGCATGACATTAGATAGTGCAATATCTATCACTATGACATCTCAATGTCTAGATTTCTAGAAATCTTAGGAGCTAATTCTCTATGAACTACATGATAATAATAATTAGACATAGTTAGCTACTATTATGTATTCTGTGACATAGGTTCGAATATCTGTGGCAGTTATAATCTGTCAAATAAACTTTTAGAACAGATCGTAGGAATATTTTTTGTTTGTTTCAATAAACCCCTTCTATACATAAAATTTTGAAAGATTTACACAAACATAAGATATGTGATAGCAGTGAAATTAATCTAATACTCAATTTCAAATACAAGGTCCCTTGTTTACATAACATACAAATTAAACTATAAACAATAATGTTGTCACATTAAAAGAAGAAAAGAAGTCACATTAGAAATGCATCGATATGTCCGGTACATTTCCGCAATTTGGATTTCTACATTCACCTACAATCATATCAATACATAAAAGAAATCTTAAAAACTATTTGAATTGTTATTTATCATGCATAGAAAAATACTTAAACTATCAACTGAATCTTGTTATTTAATCAACTATTCAAACCCTATCCTCTGTATAACTTTCAACAATTCTATCTTAGCTTCTATCTTTTGTTTATCAGTGAACTTCCTGAACATTGGAACCAATGACATCATGAACTGTTTGTCGTCATCATTCTCTTCGCTTTTCTTTATCTCCTTTATAGCATTGAGCACTTTCGTTTCAAACTCTTCGTTCTTTTCATAAACTGGCATTTCATACGTTTCTGGAACGATATTTGCTATGTTCATTGTTTCTGTGTGTCCATCGTTGAAGCTATACTCTATGTCTCCTTCGAATTTCTCGTCGAGAGGGTCGCTCGAATCTTCATCCTCTCGCAATTCGAACTGTTCAGGATTGTCGCCCAGTAGGAAACTCATGGCATCGAAATAGCTATACTTCTTCCGTCTCTTGGTCGGTATAGAGTTTTCTTCCTTGAACCTTTCCTTTCTTTGCAACGCTAGTTCCCTCGTGAAACACGTCCGCAGGCTTTTCCACCGCTTTTGCATGTCTCGAACTGAAATGTGAGAGAATATTAAAGTTTCGTATTGAACGAATAAAACTTTACGAGACGGTGAAATTAAATGTGAAACGGTTTACGGAATCAAATGTGTTTTATAGCGCTGTTAACTGCGTATTAAATGTAATTTTACTTTTACGATAGTGATGTTTTTGTGGAATATCCGAATTAATTTAAATACTTTTGGTAGTAAAATTAAGAGAAATTTTGATTTTTATTATAGTTACAAATAATTAGAACCAAATGCTACTACCTAACATCATCAAAAACTTGTTTAAAACATTATCCTTCGCTGTCGAAGTCGGTTAAAAAGGAAAGTCATTCCCTTAAAATCATAAAATAGGATTAAGCATTCCAACACTCCTATGATACTTTACGAATGTTATATTTCTCTGAATTGATGTTATCTTACATTTTAGTACATTTTTATTGGCTAGAGATATCCAATTGTTATGCTCATTGAATTTGAAGAAGCCGTGAGAATTGGTTGTATAGGTCACGCGTAGGAGGTAAAAACCTTATTTACGTGGATACTGGATATGTTTTAAAAAAGTTTTTAGCTGTCTTCGTTACCTGTACAATATGACCAAACTATTGTACATATTCACATAAAATTCAAAAAGCGATACAACCTAGTTATGTACATATTAACAAAGAAAAAAAAGTGGAATTAATAAGCAGAAATTTTATGAAAGAAATCTACATTATAACCGTAACAGTACAAACATTCTTCCTTTATCGTGAAAAAATATCGAATTCCCGGGCTACATCGACAAAATTTCCGTATAATTCCACCATCACAGGTTATTGGGTTAATACATTGTTTTCGAACGAACCAATGATGAAATAAAACGGAAGTGTCATACGAAAAGAATTGGAAAAAAGACCAGCGTATACCTACGAATGTATGCAAATAATATTCGAGCCGTCTTGCAATTTGGCTCTTTGTCAAATCACTTTTTTGCACGAAGGTTGATATGTCTGCGAGGGTTTGTAAAAACAAGTCTGGGAGATATTTGAAAAACTTCAAGAGATTTTTTTTTATCGTGAGGCGGAATGCCGGGATTCGCATTACAACAATAATAACATATTCAAAGCAGATGTGCGAACGCCCCCTACTTACTTGTTACGCAAAATACGATAACAAACCTTGATCATGACCTTGGGGAATCCAATAGAAACTAATAAGGGCCTTTCAACACTTCAGTAAAGCAAATAAATCTAAAAAAAAATCTCATTATAACAGTCTTTAAAGTTCAGAAAAATTCGAATCACTGCACTACATTATCCGATGTACTTACGTATAATTTTTATAACGATAAATATGTGAATTGTGATGTATCTACTATGTAAATTAAAACATATCTAACATTACATTTCATAATTACATAACATACGACATACATATGTTATTATTGCAGCCATTTGCTAATCTAATTCTAAAACGCAGCACAGACTGCACACAATAGCATGCCCATAAAAATCGAGATTTATGACCGCCTACGTTCGGAGAAACCACAAAATACTAAGTATGCACCCACCGGGCAATGAACCTCGAACCGAATGCCAATGTGCTCCAAAATGTCATTAAGAAAGAGGCTAACGATCTCTATAAGACAAAAGAAAACATTTCTAAAAATAACATACTTAATTACACTACTAATTACGTCTATAATTAACATTTATTATCTGTTAACTCGATGACAATTCGCAACATGCTGTCTCACTCTGGTCATAATATCCGCTTCCGGTATTTGGCAGTTCCGACATATTTGTTATCTGTGTTTATTTAATCTATGTTAGATACATATGTATAACTATAACACGAAAACATGATTCACGTACCCTTTGAATGACTAATTAATAAATAATAGCCAGAGAATTCAATGTTGCTAAAATATGTTGTTTAGATCAAAGTCGAAGCCGCCTGTATAAACCGAACCATTAAATCTAGAAGCACCGTGCTAGTTTCATTCTTTGAAAACTGTTAAACTTTCACAACGTCATACAGCTCGCAACTTACCGCATTCGATCTTTTCGACGGGCTTGAGACTCTCCCAGTTAGGATGAACTTCGATGCATATTTCGCGCCACAATCGCTCCTTATGTTTCCGATGGCTGTAGTACATGCTATCACTCTTATCGTACATTGAGGGGCGAGATTTAATCGCCTTTATCAACTTTTCGGGGTTGATTTCTAGCATGTTGTGGCGCAACTAAAGCGGCGTGCGGTTGCCGTCGTGACCGATTTTGTACTGAACACAAGATGGCGGACTGTTGACTCGCGAGTCGCGCCGCGCAACCGGCAGGCGGCAACGATCGTGCTGCTTTGTTGCGTCATGTTGACACGAGTGACGCGAAGCATACAGTCGTTTGATTGCATCCGTTTAATTTTTTAGCTTATCTTTTAATTTAGGATTGTTATGCGTTTTAATTTATGTTAATAGAAATTAAAGTAACAGATTTATGAAAACTGGGAATAATGAGCTAAAGTGTAGCATGTGATGGTTTTCATTTATAATTATTTTAGCAATGCTTCCAACTGTTGAATTTTCACTGAATTATTGAAGTGAAACTTCTTTAGCGGCGTTGGGTATAAAATCTTAAACTCGCGTCAGGACACGTGGCCTGATCGAAAAAGCGTAAGACGGATTTTTTTTAGCCCTTATATTCCATGCGTAAGACGGATACCATTCCAAAATATCAAACATGCTGAACGTTAATAATCAAGTTTTCACTTCTGCCGGCACTCCCGGAGTCCAACCCGTCTTTTTTAATCCCATCTATT
Organism: Colias croceus; assembly: GCF_905220415.1. Classification (NCBI taxonomy): domain Eukaryota; kingdom Metazoa; phylum Arthropoda; class Insecta; order Lepidoptera; family Pieridae; genus Colias; species Colias croceus. The sequence goes on along the minus strand of NC_059551.1, from coordinate 9,498,974 downwards.
TAATGTGGCAATTAATAAACCTTATACGTATTATACTGTAAGGAACTAGGCAACTTCGATATGAATTGTTAGAAGACTTTATTTTCTACTAGCGGTTCGCCCCGGCTTCGCCCGTGGTACATATTTCGCAATAAAAAGTAGCCTATGTCCTTTCTCGGGTATCAAAATATCTCTATACCAAATTTAATGCAAATTGGTTCAGTAGTTTAGGCGTGATTGAGTAACAGACAGACAGACAGACAGAGTTACTTTCGCATTTATAATATTAGTATAGATGATTATTTTTGTACTCAATTTATTTCTTTCGTACAATAAAATCAATTCTCTTTATTTTCAGTGGAAGTCGCGATGGTGTGTCATGCGAAAGTTGTCACCAGTTGCAGGTATGTTGTATTTTTAATGGGATATTTTAACTGTTGTTGAGTTTTCCGCCATCCTTATAAAAGGCGGATACTTGTGAAAGAAAGTTTTAAACTTGATCCTTACTGGATTTAAAAAAGTACCGTAATATTAAAGAAATAGAATATAATTTCTTCGTTTCGTTTGTACATAGGTAGTTGGTATTGTATGAATATAGTGAGCCTTTGAGGTTAATTAATCTACGGATAAATGTGTTCTTTGATAATTATCGTTATGTGATTTTACTATTCATCATCATCATCATCAGCCCACAAACGTTCCCACTGCTGGGACACGGGCCTCCTATGAGGGTACAGGCCATAATCCACCGCGCTGGCCAAGTGCGTGTTGGCGGATGACACATGTCGTCGAACTTTTTAATTCTTCGACATGTCGGTTTCCTCACGATGTTTTCCTTCACCGTTCGAGCAGTGGTGATGTTACAACATGCGCAGATAAATTGAAAAATCAATTTAATTCCCGCGCGCTCGCCTGGTCTCGAACCCCGGACTTATCGATTCGAAGTCCGAGGTCTCACCACTGAGCCACCACTGCTCTCTATTTTACTATTGCTAGAAATATATTTATTGCGAAGTAAATTATTTCTGATTCTCTGTTAAATACTAAAAATAGTAATTAATTGCGTGTTTTCGCACTAAGCCAATGTTTATACAGCTTTATGCCTGTTAGTATAATTAATTAAAATAGCAATAAAATAATGTTCCCAACACATATTATGCAGTGATGTCATAACTTACATAGTTTCTGAGAAACGCCAAGGTAATCGCCTATTGGCTAACATTCTTATCGTCTGGTGACGGACCGTTACAAATATTACTATTAATATTAGTTCTTTTTACGTAATATTTCGGCCGCGTTGTCGAAAACTTAACAAATTATAAACCTTTTAAACCTTTCTCAATGGTACTTTAAGAAGCTATCCATTGGTGAAAACAGAATGAAAATGGATGCAGTAGATCTCGAGTTAATCGCGAATCGACGGACGCAGGAGTTACCTGACTGCTTATATAATATTATGCAGTGACAAAGTATATGATATAAAAATTAAATATTTCTTCGTAAACTGGTCTAATTTGTCAAGGTACACGATTACGAACGGCGAAGTTTATTTTCGTGTTTCATTTTTTGTTTACTCCGTGCTCAAAAAGTTTTAAATTGAATGTGGGAAAAAATAAAAGTTACCGAATATCCGGATTGACAATTACGTAGTAATTGATAAGGCTTGTATACAGTGGCCGATTTGCATTCAATAAGTGTGCAAGAAATAAAGAGTCGTAAGTTTTTCAACGAACTGTTTTAGTCTTTTTAAAGAATAAGTATCTATATTGTTTTTCTTTGGTGTATTATTGAACGGAATAATTTGAAATAATGGAATATAATAATAATTAATATGATAAAAAACTGAGATATGGAATATGAAACGACGATATTTTTATTTTACCTCAAAAGAGTGAAAATGTACCTTAGTCGTATTTTGCTTTACTATAATGTATGGTAAATATATTAAATATATTATTAAACGTTCCTTTCTTTTTAGCTACCTATTTTCTCTTTAAAAAAGTTGAATACACTTACTAATGACAAGGAAAATTAAAAAACTCACATTGGCGCCACGTCTCGATACCTACTCGAGTTAATTACACATAATCAATGTACTTAGAGACAATTGCATCCAATTATGTAAATGCCTTTTGTTTTCTGTGTTATTAGCTAATCACTTCATTATTACCTGTGTATTGCGAAATTACTGGACGAATATAGATTTATATTTCCTTTGGAGAAAATTATTTTCACTGTTTATTTTTTAGAAAGCATTACAATTTAATTGTAAATATTAAAATAGCTGCAAATATTATTCAAGATTGCAATTTATTCATAAAACTAGTCACGTCGAAATAATAGCAGAAAAAAAAGAAACTCAATTTAGGTACCTACCTTGTTCTTGATAGACTATCGGATAAATTTTGACCTAGATATATATTTTCATACTTTAACCGTAATTTTAACTAATAGATAGGCTAAACAGAACATAATATTTCGCACTGCGAAACCGCCTATACCTTTCTAATTTTCCAAATACTGATATGTTTATAAATTAACAGTTTTTTAAACGTCAGTTATCTGCAGTTATGTGAAAGTCAGTTTATGATACAGGTGGCCATTCTTCCTTTAACACGTAACGGTTTAGCCATGCCGGGTGTACATACAGACAGATCTATGGATTGTTCGCGTGGGAAGTCATGACCTCACACGTTGGTTCAACTATGGTCATTCTATAGACCTTTTGGAGTTAGACGGATATTATAGAGATTTAGTATGGAAATGTTCCCAATTCTTTAGAATAACATACTTATACTTACGGAAACAAATAATAATATTTTATTTAAATATTACAATGATTTTTTCATTAGGTATGCTAAGAATCTTAACTTAGAGTAGAAATATTTGTAAATCGTAATATGAAAGATCTGTAACTTACATTCATGACATACACACGTCAGTCGTCACACACATTAGTTACAAATCTAAAACAGGCCGATGCGTGTAAATACATATTATATTATATAGGTATAGTCGTAAACATCATCATCATCATCATCATGATATAGGTATAGTCGTAAACATAATATTAGAGAAATTAAATTAAATTCGAAAGTACACGATTTAAATTCAATTCCATTTCATTAAAAAGCTAAATGTCGAATGAAAACAGTTTTTGGTCAAATTTTCTAAACCACTTTTTAACTCGTGAAACCGGTTACCGGTGTTGACAAGTTAATGTCTCGGTAAAGACATTGATACATGGATGTTTTTGAAACCCTTTTTATCCCTAACGGATACGTTTTAAATTAATCGATGTCCTATTTAAACGGTGGATAGTAAATCTGAAATATTGTGATATAAAATATATATATATTTAAAATGTTGCAAGTTTCGCAATGATTAGCTACAATAATCGTCATGGGTTATAACAATTATTTTTAAACAATTTTTGTTGAGTGTATTGTTATGTTAGTAATTAGTTCTAATAAAAACGAGAATTTCAACAATTACAATTTAATTTAATTCTGAATCACATACTGTATATAAAAACTACTGCATATTACAGTTTGTATATAAAAAAATATATTACACATTATTATACCTACAGAACAACAAGAGATTACATGCCTACAAAAAATTGCACATTATATCATAGTTACAATTAGCTTACCGCCCGCGGCTTCGCCCGCTTTGTCTAAACTAAAACCTAATAAATTGTATACTAAAACCTTCCTCTTGAATCACTCTATCTATTAGAAAAAACCACATCAAAATCCGTTGCGTATAGTTTTAAAGATTTAAGCATACAAAGGGACATAGGGACAGAGAAAGCGACTTTGTTTTATACTATGTACTATGTAGTGATTTAATGCTGTTACTAAGCGCTATATAAACACAAAAATAAATATTTCATGAAAAACATAAAATAATAAATGTTCACAAAAGTGCACTCAATCATAATCAATACTGTTATCATGTTATCAGCTTTTACGCATTGAACGACCTTTACTGTATTGCCAATTTTTATCCTGTCGCTAAGAAATCATGGAAAATTTTGTATTTATACAATACTAGATTCCGCCCGCGGCTTTGCCCGCGATTTAAAAGAAAAACCCGCATAGTTCCCGTTCCTATGGGATTTCCGGGGTAAAACCTATCCTATGTGTTAACCCAAATTACACTCTATATGTGTGCTAAATTTCATTGTAATCGGTTCAGTAGTATTTGCGTGAAAGATACATAGAGTCAAGACTTACTACTGTAACTATAAAACTGTACTATAAAACATCATCGTCATTGAAATAAAACTTAATTTTTTCAGTATTAAAGTTTAAAAGAGCAACTATGGAGATTCTTGCCGGTTCTTCTCCATAGATACTTACTGCTTTCCGAATCGTTGGTAAATGTTAAAACTGTTATGACGATTTAAAAGTGCTTGTAGAAGAAGTCTAATTAAATAAATAAATGTTTGATTTTGAGTTTAAGACGACGATAGTTTTAGTAAAACATCTCAAGAGCAACTTAAACAAAGCATACATTGAATTATAATATTAATTAAAATCGATATGATTTCCAAATCCCAAAGCCAAAAGGTTATATATAGTAATTTAATTAGCAAGTTCTCAGTATCGTTTGTTTCTTACTATTCAATCTGTGCTAAGAATAGCCTTGGGCTTTCGAGAAACGCGTGACATAAGCGTAAAACAATCCCCGCTTTACTGACTGTGCATTCGATATCGATGTTTTGGTAGTATAAATAGGTGTTCAAGGACCGTGTATGATGTTGCGCAGGAGGGATACTTGCTTATATCCATAGGTATGATCCAATATTTCATCATCACGTTTGTAACGTAATTTTGCTAATGGGTAAAATAAATGAAATAAAGTGAAATGTTTTGAAGTAAATTTCAGTGATCTTATGAAACTTTTCACGTGACGTTGAAATGGGTTTAAGTGTTTTTCTGTCTCTTATTTTGACATTTATATTCTTCGCCTTTTACTATAATTATTTCTAAATGGTTTTTAATAGATTTGATCATTCAATTGACCAAAATTGTGAGCTTATTAACAAGATTATAAGTAAAATAGCTAAGCAATCGGAAGCTCGATCTCATAATTATCACCTCGCACAGTGTGTAAGACCCCAAAGGTGCATAGAATTGCTATTTTGATACTAAGTATAAATCTCTCATCGCTACTTGTTTGTTTTCGCACGAATTTTATTTTATTTACATAGAGTTCGCGGTAATGGCGATCGGATGGAGATTTATGGACACGCGGCATATTTAGTTTTATGGGATTAAGTAGTAGTTTTGGGGATTTACGTAGGTTAAAGGACTTTGCATTTTGGGGTGTAATTTTTTGAGATAACTATGTGTTGTTATTTTTATTTGTTTTATTGGTTTTTATTGCAATTAGATCTGGATTTATTTGGACATGTTTCGTACTCGTATTCGTTCTACGTAGTATGTAGATGACTAGTAGTTTTTGGTGTTAGTATTGTATAATACATAGTGAAAACGACTTGTTTTTATAGCATAAGCATATTAAAAAGTCAAATTTAATAGGAATATGCCATTTCGATACACTCGCCTCAAAAAATATTGTTAAAATAAAACAAAAATATACTTACCAAATTATATATTATATTTATAGTACATTTCTTTGAAAGCGACATTTATTGGTGTTATTTTGAACTCGACTCGTACTTCGACCGAGAATAACCGGCCCTTTGTCTGTAACGACTAACGATCTTGGAAATAGTTTGTGGGTATGAAAGTACATACAGACATACAAAATCTGTATCTAATTTATATTAGACCACTTATTAGAATAACACTCGAGAATAACTGAACGGATTTAAACGATTTTTGGTTTTATTTTTTTCTCCGCTTGAATTAATAGGGAATGAATTAAAAATAGAGTATTGATAATACACTCAGAGCCGGGACGATTAAATTATATGCCTACGTAGATAAATATAAATTAGGAGATGTTTATTACCTTTGAACCTAAACTTATAACTTCAGATTTCAGTGTGAGTTTCTTACCTATCGAATAAATTGGACGAAATCGGAAAAGAGGAATAAACTTTTACTAAAAATTTCCCTTCACACTTTTATACAGACTTTAAAGCACTCACTATTCGAACTCAAACAAACTTTAGCTAACTAACTTGTAAATTCACAAACGGTACATAAGTATTAGGATAATATTATTTATTTTTCGCGAGTAAAACTGTTTGAAATAGCTAATCATACTTACTAATAAATATACTAATTCCTACTTAGGTATACTATATCGGGTAGTATTTAAACGAGTGACTGTAAATTAAAGTTTTAGTTATCAAAATCTATGTAAATGCGAAAGTTGTGTTTGATGTATGTAGTATGTACCTACGTTAACAACTATCACGAAAAAAACTACTCGACAGATTTGGATAAAACTTCACAGTTGGTACCTTAGATTATCCATCATAATAACACATACCTGAGCTATAGAAATAAATAATTTTTTAGCTAATAAATAAATATGTTTGCCTTTCAACAGTCCTAAAAGTCCATGTACACAAACGTAACCCAGTTTCAAATTCACAAAAACATGTATGTATAAACCAGTAAATTTGAAATGTATTTTTACGACTATGTTATCCCGGTATTGGTCGGTTAATACACTAAACTCTAAAGGCGGGAAATAGTGTATTGAATTACGTATGTAAGATGATATCTAGTTTTTGAAATCAGATGTTCACTTTACTATATTGAGGCCTCGAATACGATTATTAATTGATTGTGAGAACGGACTGAAATATATTACATTATTTTTATGAATTAGTCTTTTTAAGGTTTGTACACTTTATTATTAGTAAGTATCAACTTATCAATAATGTTTTAAATAGGTTATCGTATGACGTTTTGCGTAACCTCTATGCTAGGGAAAAGCGTACCATCTTCATCAGACGAGACTGTGGACTGTGGTCAAGCGCTTCCCTATTCTCAATAAAAAAAATTATAAAAGTTTGTATATTAATTTAGATAGCTTTTGTCGAAAATATAACTTGAGATATTCACAGGTGAAGTCTATTGTATAAGTCAATACCTTTCTCACAAGCGAAGCCGCGGGCGAAAAGCTAAAGGATAAATAAATAGGTTATTCGTATTTGTTTCAATCACATTTGAAAGTCAAGTGTTTTTTCACGATTTTATCTGTTCTGCTTGACCTCATTCTGATATTTTGCACAAATATTTAAGATATTATTTGACAATGATCATCGATATCGAAGTATTGATATTGGAGATACCTTAGAGATAGTATAAAAATATTAAACTAAAATTAAACTATATATAGGGAGTATAAAGACCAATAAAGAAAATAGAACGAATGACTTTTTTTTCAATACTTTCTTATTGAACTCTATCGAAATTTTTAAATATAAAATTACTTAGATTGTCCTTGGACAATGACAAATGAAAAAAAATATTGGACTAGTCTTGACTAGTCCAATATTTTTTTTCATATAAAACCTCAATTCAACTATCTCTCGCATATGTCTGCTTTAGTAAACTAAAACAAGCATTCTCTCTTTCTCAAGTCGGTTAAAATAATAAAATTATTATTTCTCTTGAGATTTAACGATTTATCATGATAAATATCGATACCATTGCATTTATCGATAGCTGTGTCACGAATGTCGTGAAGTCGTGACAGAACCTATAGCTGCGATTATTTGTGATATATCATTTTCAATTTTAAAACCATTAAATAGGGTTCAATTTGGCACGCAATAGTTAAGTGGCATTAAACAAAATAGAGGACCTTTGTCTTTGAAGCCGGTGTGATTTGTGTGGATTTGTGAAGGTTTGTAGAAAGTTTTTATTTGTTCATAGACTCCGTGGGTTTACTTATGTAGTAATAAGATAAAAAGGATTGTTATCTAGACAATGATCTAGCTTTGTGCCAAATTTTTATCGGATCAGAACAGTCGTTTTTGCGTGAAAGATTATACACATCTTTATACAACATAACTACTGCCCGCGGCTGCTATCGCTGAGTAAACAGTATTTATGTCAATTCATATTTAAATGATTCTTACGATTCTTCTCTTTACGATTTTCAACCTTCCATTCAGTTATGGCATACCTAGTTATGATGTTGTTTTGCATTGTTTTTGCAAATAGTAGAACGTTTATGAAATAGGTACTTTACTATAGAATGAATTTTAATTCAACGGGCTGATTTTTTAATCCTTGGTTAAAACCGATTCATCGAATAACGTATTCAACTACCTTTTCAATGTATTCTAATCATTTGTCCGTATTTGACAGTTTTGCAGGTGACATTGTAATACTTTATTGGACGGATAAAACCAAGGATTGAAAAATCGGCCCTTAAAAGTAGACTAAAAAGATCAATTACAATTGATGACGTACGTTTTTTTGTAGCTCTGTCCTGCGTATACTAAATAAATAACAATAATTGAACAACCCTCCTTAATTTGACGACTGTTGATTTGTATCTGTCCCTATTAATATTAAATTGGCACTAAAATGAAGGGCAGTAATTGAACAAAAACCTTAATAACAATTTCGCGATCCACCTGTAGCACAATCTCGTCACAATTTCGCGGCCAGCTGCGACAGGTGACAGCTTCAGAGTGGTCAATCATGTGTTTGCTTACAGGATGTTTCGTGCTCATAATTATAGCTGGTGGAATACACGCCAAACTTTCACTGTGAAGAAGAATTTAACTTTAACAATATAATATGTGAAATTTAATTATAGGTACTGTAGATAGAAATAGTCAAATCTTATAATTAAAGTGTGATAATTATATTGCAAACTTAGTAATTTCTTCTTAAAGAGACATATTAACATAAGAATAAAATAATGCTCCCTAATCATAGGGAACTTTGGTAACATAAATAAATATTAATAAGCATTAATTAAAATCTAGAATTAATGCGAAATTTAAAGAAACAATATTTTATTCAACTTCGACATTGGTAAGACCATAGGACTCGTATACTTTTACTTTTAGTAAAGTGAGGTTCAACATTTGAATATACATAGAAATCGGAGGCCAGGCATTATGAGAAATGCCCTCATTAACCACTTGATCCATAACATATTAACGATTGGTGCAGCTGTGCATCACAGGACTTCGTGTTTATATCGAATGTTTATTTACTATCACTTAATCGAAGTGAAGTTTACTCTAGTTATAAACAAAACAGAAATAGATCTGTTACAGGAACTTGGTTAATGTTTAACGTCAAGCTTAACTGCTATTGCGTTAGCATTGACCCTTCAAATTGTAAATAATATCCGTGGAAAAGTTTCTGAATAGTTTCACATTAAATTTTGACTTTATATGGTTTAAAGTTTAAACTACAGAAACGAAATAAGGGGTAAATCCTGAGCTGAGTGTTAGTACATAGAGGGATTTTTGTTTCTTTTTCAAAAACCTTGCATTATAAATTCAAACGTGTGTTTAATATGAGTCATGTGTCTGGAGATAGTTACTATATTTTATTTACGAGGTTAGAGAGCTAAGCTATGCTAATACAACGAAGTCGGTAGTGAGGCAGGGAAGCCACATAGTCTGGCATATAGCTGCGGGAGCTCTGGTGCAGTCTACGAGAGATCCCGGAGTCCCCGCTACCATGCTTTGGGTTTGGCCGCCGTCCTCGACGTTTTAGTGGGTAAGAACCACATGCTCTCTTTTTCCCGCAAAAGAGAGTATCTTTGAAGATTTCCTCCCCGTTACCAAAAAAAGCTAATGCAATGAATTCCCATGGGAATTTCCGTCGAATACGAGCGAAGTCGCGGTGAAAATCTCGTATTACTAGTATTATAATAAAACTATGTCTCTCTACCGGTATATAATTGGCTTGTCCATTGTCCGTATTATATCACATCAGTAGGAAATAGAAAGTGGAGGCAGTAGTGCATTTCTCTGCGCCTATTCACTTTAAAATAATAAAATAATTTATTTTTATTGTCTTACGTAACCTGAAAGCGCTTTTTGTATTAAAAAAAAATTGTCATTTTTTTTTAAATATCCAGGCAATCCTAGTTAAGCTCTTAAGTCTAGATTCTAGAATAATAAGTAATATAATGTGAATGTTATATTTTAGTACTTAATGTGCTTTTCGTTTAGAGTTTCCCGCCAAAATATAAATATCCTGGAAGATTCATAATTCTTATCCCTTGTTTGTGGGGTAGAAATAATAATAAATAATAATAATAAAAACATTTATTGACAATAAAACACACCACACAGATACAAAAAACAAACATAATTAAAAAAGAAAACAAAAAAAAAACCAATAGAACTTAAAAACTAATAAAACTTACTTAAAACAAAACAAATAAAATAATATAAAAAACCTTATAACTAAACTTAAAAAATGTAACTAAAAACAACAACAAAGAACTGTGTGGTAAATGTCCATTATCAAAAGGGACTACTCAGTTAGAAGCTGTAGTGCCCCATAGGAACACTAACAGCACTGATTTTCAGGAGCCCCTATCGATTGCGACGATTGGAGTTACAGCTTATACCTACGTACTTTGCATTGTAGCAAAGTACAAACACAGACTATAATAAATTAATAGATAACAAATCTGAATAATATATATATGTATATACAACGATGGAATAGTGATACGTGTGATATATATTTATTAATATTAGCACTTACTCTGCTTATATAGTATGAGAAATAAATGTGTAATAAATTAAGAATAATAAATAACTAAAATAACAAGTATTATATTAAATGCGTAGAAATATACAAATACAGCGGGAAACATCAACGACACTAAGGCTGGTACAGCGTATTTAATAAATGTTTTTTATATTTAAAACGAAAGTTTGTGATAGTTTTTACTTCAGACAGGGGTGGTGGAAGGTTGTTCCAGCACTTAGTGGCGCTGTATGTGAAACCGCCTCTAAATGATGCAGTGTGGTGCATGGGAACCGAAAGCTTTATGCTGGCGAATCTGGTTTTGTATTTTAGGTCGCTTCGTTGACCTAACCAAGCTAATTTTTCATATAGGTATGATGGTATTTTTTTGTGCATCAACCCAAATAATAAAGTAGCAAAATGTAATTGCCTACGTCCATCCATATTTAAAATACTGGCGTCTTTAAGATAGGGACTGATGTGGCTCCTAGGTGGAACGTTCCAGCAATATCGTGCGCAGGCATTCTGGACGCGTTGTATAGCTGTTTTAGTACGGCTCAGCAGTCTAGGGCCATATACAGTATCCGAGAAGTTGAATTTCGATAAAACAAGAGAATCACATAGACGGATACGTAAATTTAAATTTATATATTTTCTTATTTTATACAAGATTTTTAACCTATAAAAAGAATTAGAAATAGTGTTATTTATATGTTTTTCGAATCTCAAATTCTCGTCAAATAATAAGCCTAAATTCCTTGCCTCGTGCACACGTTCGATTAAATTATTATTAACTACTATTTTGGGATCAAATTGCTCAATCGCTTTTACCATCTTAGGGCTTCCTAGAAGCATAAATTTGGTTTTTGATAAATTTAAAAATAAAGAATTACTTACGGACCACGTAAATACACTATTTAAATCCGAATTAATTAGGTTTATGGCATTTTGTGTTTCGTTAGGATAGCAAGATATGTACAGTTGCATATCGTCAGCATACATCTGGTAATTGCAATGTTTTATGCGTGACACTACATCGGCACTGTACAGGATAAATAATAGAGGTCCCAATATTGATCCCTGGGGAACTCCCCTCGAGATACTTTTGCAGTCCGAAAAACGTTTGCTACCATCTTCCTTTGCAACCGAAACCTTTTGAGTTCTACCACTGAGGTAACTGTTAAACCATTTCACAGCATTTGTACTTAAACCATAGTAAGCTAGTTTCGACAACAATAAATCGGTATTTATAGTATCAAATGCGCGAGTGTAATCGAGAAGCAAAAGAACCGTAGCCATTCCTCTATCTTGTGCTCCCAAAATGTCATCAACAACGTCCATCAATGCAGTTGAAGTGCTTCTATATTTGCGGAAACCAGATTGTCGGTCAGGAAGGATGTTATTTGACTCCAAGAACTCCATGAGCTGGTTGTGTACAATTTTTTCTAGGACTTTGGACATGCAGGGAAGTATACTGATGGGGCGTAGATCTTTGAAATCATCCGGGTTTTCTTTCTTTGGGATTGGGCATACTAAGGCATGGCGCCATAGATCAGGAAAGATGTTAGTACGGATCGATGTATTAACGATGTGAGTTAGTATGGGCAATGTTTTTGAAATTGTGAGGAGAAGCATGTCAAGGGAGATGCCGTCAATACCAACCGCTTGGGATTTTAATTCGTTTATCGCCTTCAGTACCGTTGTCTCATTGACAGTCCGTAGTTCAAAAGTGCTATCACTGTAACGGTGAAACTCGTAGAATGAGAGAGTAGATAAAGATAATTGGTTAATCCCGGGAATATTAAGGAAGTGCGCGTTTATCTTATCAGGGTCACTTAAATGAGGTGATAGTAGGCCATCTTTTCTTGACGTTAGCTGAACTTGACTTTTAATGTTCTTCCACATCTCTCGAGGTCTTTTAATATTGGAATGTATGAAAGTATCAAAGTACGCACGCTTTTCGGACTCTAAAGCAGTTTCAACGTATTTTTTTAGCTCTTTATAGTACTCCTTATGTGAATCAAGTTTAGTCTTGCGTGCTCTTATATGCGCTTCGTTGCGGCGTTTCATAATTAGCTTCATGTTATACGTTATCCACGGGTATTGTCTGTCTTTGATAATGTGCGTTTTCATAGGTGCGTAAAAGTCGAATAAAGATATTATATAATGTGTTAAGGTGGTCACCATGTCATTAACGTCACTCATACCTATTATTTTGTCCCAGTTAATATTGTTTAAAGAACTTTTAAAAACATCTGTATCTATATCTTTTAGCGGTCTACACATAAATTTCCTCAGTTTAGGCTTATCTTTCTTAATATTTAAAACACAAGATATAAAAGCATGGCTGCTGAGAGTAACTATATAATCCACTTTTATTTGCGAGATAGAAGTATTAGCACAAATAACATCGATGAGAGTTTCGGAGTTAGAAGTAAAGTGAGTAGGCTCAGCTACGAGTTGCTTTAAACTATGTACACTTAGAAAGTTGTTAAATTTATTACAATTGGGATGATTCCTATTTAGCAAATTAATATTAAAATCACCCAACAAAACAGTATGATCACTCCATAAAAGAGAGCCCAACGTGTCTGCCAAAGCACCAAAAAATATATCAGTATCCATCCAGGGAGGGCGATATGCCGTTCCGATTACTAACACCTTACCTCGGACCGTGACTTTAAGCCACATTTGTTCCACAGCTGACGCCGGATGAGTCAAAGTACATACTGTTAGGCCACTCTTTATGTAAAAGCCGACCCCGCCACCACGGGAGCGGACACAGCTCGGGCGAGGCACGTGACGTAGCTTGTATCCAGGGACAGTCGGTGCGCGTCCTTCTTCCCCCGGACGCAGCCACGTCTCATTGATAGCCATTATATCGACACAGTGGTTTTCCATAGCAATAATAAATTCATCGTGCTTGTTCCCTAGCGAGCCAGGATTGAGAAAACCAAGTTTTAATTTATTTTTGCAGCAACCCATCATTTTTTAAAGTGATAAATATAAATCATAACATAGAGAAAATAAACTACGCATAATATATAAAAATAATAGCAAATAACATGTAATATATAAAAATAAAAGTAAATAAAACAGAAAAACCTAGCATCTAAGATTTCAATCATATTATTAATTAATAACTCTAGTAGAATATCAGCAAGAATCTTAAATAAGTAAAAGAAGTAAATACTTATTACATTACACGATAATAGCAACAGATTATTATTAGTGAATATCATGGGATAGCCCATTTTGATGCAGTTGCAATATTTAAGTAACAGCGTTTGATAAGTAGACATTATTACCATTAAATTACCACACAGTATCTTTGGGTGTATAAATACACAAAATGATTTCAGTTGATAACACAATAAATTAACATTGAACAAAAAACTTTTAAATTGGTTTAGCTTCATAGTGTTTACAAAGACATAATTTATACAATTTGATATTCGCGAGATTACGACAACATGATTATAAACAAAATATGTACAACTTAATATTGACAGGCGTATATCTGTGATGAATTTATTAATGTGAACATTTTTTACATATACAATGAAATAAGATACGCAGTAATCAAACATGTTTATGAGGAAAAAACCTTATCCAGATCCTCCTGGGAGCGTATACTTATGAGCCTAGAGGTTTGATTTAGCCTAGCAAAAATACGTCCTCCGCGCGTCCAAACAAAACGCCATTGCTTTGTGCGCCCTAATAGCTCGCGGGTTGCGTAAAACAAGTTACGATTTGCATGAGTAAGGTGTTCATTAATATAAAATCTCCGCGGCTCCCCTCCCACCCCCGTGCCACTGGTGTCTGCGCCGCGCCGCACGCGCGCCGCGCGCAGCAGCTCGTCGCGCAGATGTCGCCGCGTGAGGCGCACGACTATGGGCCGCGGCCGCGCGCTCGCCCCGTCCGCCGCGCCGCTCGTGCCGCCCGCGCCGCCCGCGCCCGCGCTCCCTGCCGCCCGACGCAGGCCCCGACGTTGAACATTTACTATATCGCGCTCATCTAACGTTAAGCCTATTTTTTGCGCTAAAGTAATCACGATATGCAAAAGATTTTCCCCACTATTTTCTGTCACTCCTGTTATTTCAACATCGTTTAATAGTTTTTCTTGTTCAGACTCATTGAGCCGATTTTTTAAAACGTTTATCGTGTCATTGATCTCTTTATTTTGTTGAGAAATATTTAAACTGCTCTCTGCACAGGAGGCGGCCTCGAGCTTGGTCACCCGCTCCTCTATACAGCTTAACTTTGTACCAAATTCTGATACAAGTGAAGACAGCCTAGACATCTCCGATCTAAAAGATGATAATTCCGTGCGAAGCAGTTTTATTTCCTGAGCCAGTAAAGGAGTATCAGAATGAGCTGTGTCTACATCCACAAATACGTCACTTTCCTCGTCTGGAATGCGTGTATCTACAGTTATTTTAGTTGTCGTTTTACTTTTGCATATTTTACATGTCCATTTCGGATTATGGCGCGCGTCTGGGCTTAAGTTATTACATTGCTTGTGATATGTCACATTACATTTAATGCACTTAGCGCCATCTGACGTTGAAAAGAATTTACCACAATTAGTGCACTTGTTAGCCATTTCAAACTTGATTGTAAGTCAATAATCTTTCAATGAAGTATCACTAGATGGCACTACGATAAATTTTTCAAACTGATGTCTTTAATTTTAAAACTTAGCGAAACGTGTGGTTCTATTTAAATACTAATATTTTTGCACTTGATATATAAAAACTATTATGAATAACAGTAAGAGTTAATAATTATTAGTTCTAAGATTTTCAAACCGTAATGAGTCACTTCAGTGGGTACTTTTGAAACAGCTGATCATCAGCTGTTATTTTGTTTACGTTTTTTCACACTGAATTCTGTTCAAGCACTGTGGATAACACTATATGTAGTAGAAACACAGTAAATCTACTTAGTTTAGCACTTGTTACACAGTTCTATCGTGATTAACTATTTTTTATGGAATTTAAACTGATTCAAACAAACTGTCACACCAAACGTCAGAATCGAATCATTCATTTGTTTCATATTTCGCATATGTTTCAAATATATTTGATAATGAATATTTCGATAACCCCACAAACAAACATACAAAACACTTAACCATCCAAAAATGATCATTAACCAGGACATCATCCATAAACGCAAAAACAAGGAACATACAGAGATCTCAATCCGGTGTCACTCGCCTTGAGTTTTTTGCTCCCGAGCGTCGAACCGACACACCTGTCGCGAAGAATGTCCAAACTGCAGAGCATGTGGACAATGTGGTGGAGCAGGGTTGTCAATGCAATGTTATTAATAATATAAAAAAGAGTCAATGCGTCAAAAATATGAAAAAAGGAGCATTTACAAAAACATGTTTTAATTTTGAGACTATGAAATTAAAAAAAAAATAGGTCTGAATGGATTTGTTATTTTTTGAATTTAATACAAGGTATATGTATATGTTTGGTGTCAAAGTGGAGGGAATATGTAAATTAATTGTAATTTTTGTAAGAAATTGTCTATCACATTAGATTTAAGAATGATTATTTATAGAATTAGTTACTTAAGTATCTCAATTGGATAATTATCTATTCATTGCATGCAATTAAAATATAAAGATAAAATATACTAACAAGCAGAAATATATTTAAAAACTCACATGTGACAACCCTATAAAATCAGCAGATTTGCACCTGTTGCGAACCGGTCCAAAGCCAGTCTCCATCTCACCGTTATTGTTCAAGAATATTTAAATGAACAAGTCGAATTGAAAGTAACAGCTTATACAATGCAGGGTTGTCACCGGTTCGTACTGCACGCTACGGGATGCATGTTACGGGATTTCTGTGATGAAATGAAGTTGAGAATATCTATTTATGCGTAAGTTTCAGTCGCTTTATTTTTCTCTTCGAGGATTCAGTTGCTTGTTTATTCGATTTCTTTCAACTTACTCAAGTAATTACGTAAAACAAAACCTATAATGTTTCTAAATAATTCAGTTGTACAAATAAATACTTGAACATTTCATAAAAAGACATCTACTCTTCAACTAAGCAAAGTTTGTATCTTAGAAACTAGATAACTAAAGAAAATACACTATATTTTCAACTAATCCATCTCTAACATACTTACACATATTAATTAATTAACCCATCACCCTAATAATTTAAACTACAGTTTAACCGGATGTCTATAAAGCACTATTCAGTTGCCGACCTCACATGGTGCCAAGCCTCATCAGATGAGATCGTGGTATGTTTATGTGACTTTTTCAATATTTATATTTGATCCTTTTGAAGTGAAGTGTCTTGGTTTTGTTGGATAGATTAATTTACTTTTGTTCGTTCGTTGGTACCTCGAAAACTTAAATAGTTTTTCAATGGAGTTTTAAATTTCTTTCAGTTAAATATTATTTCCAATTGACAGACTTGTATTTAACTACGACTTATTTGTTAGTTTGTTTTTAATTCGAAAGCTACTTAACTGCTATTTGAAATTCTTTCAGCAAAATACGAATTGCCAATTGGTGTATTTTATCTATAGGTACAATGAATTATTACATAGAAATTACAATTTTGATTACGTAGTTAACTTTTTATATTGTATACTAGTGGTCCGCCCCGGCTTCGCCCGTGGTACCTACATGTTTAAACTATCCTATCTCTCAAGTTGGATCTAACTGCACATGGTGTGCGAATTTTATTATAATCGGTTAAGTGGTTTAGGAGTCCATTGAGGACAAACATTGTGACACGAGATTTATATATACCTATTAAGATCTGTTTGGTTTAGCACACGTGATAAATCTTTTCCATACTTGTGCATCATGTTAACAATGGTACTTTTTCAAACAAAAATAAATATTTCTTATTCTATTTAACCACTGCATCTTAACATACCTATCACTTTCAAGTTTTCTTACCGTTAAACTATTGTAACGTTCTTAAATATGTAAATGTCAGATTTAGGTCAGGTATTGTATAAAACTAACGACCCAGTCACGCTATGGTCTAGATAAACAATTGTATTTATCATTGTTTTTATGCAGTAACGTCGCGGTTAGAGATATGAATGTTTTCTTTTAAGTCTGTTTCTGACGTATGAAACTTTATGTATGGGAAAGGTAGTAAGGATGTGTTTGTGGATATTTTATATATCTATATGTGGCTCTATATTACGGAGTAAACAGTTTTGTATGAAATTTTGTTACTAATAGTTTGTAGCTGACCTTACCCAGGTTATCTATTTTGTTCAATCAACTGAAAAATCTTACTACATATCAATACTATAATATATTATAAAGCTGAAGAGTTTGTTTGTTTGAACGCGCTAGTTTCAATAACTACTATTGGTCCGATTTGAAAAATCCTTTCGGTGTTAGATAGCCCATTTATCAAGAAACGTTATCAGCTATAGATATATCATCACGTGTGCGGGAAAAACCGCGGGGCACAGCTAGTGTGTAAATAAAATATAAATAGTAATAACTAATAACAATCGGATGACAAGTATCCTTTGTGCCTCCAACAAAAAGGCAGTTTCAAAAGCCCAATTTATCTGCAATGGCAAACAGTTAAAAGCAATAAATTTGAAATGAATAAAACTAAAAATGGGATTTTCGGGCCGGTCTTTTCATACGCGAATTTATGTGGTTTATCCTCTTAGAACAAAGGAAATTCCCTTTCCCATTGTTATGTTTTTGTGGCTCTAATTGTACTATTTGTTAGCCGTCTCTATACTTATATTATATCCATAGGTTTGTGTGGTTGAATGATTTGCTACGCTAGATAAAATATGTTTGATATTTTGGTCTAAATAAAGCAACGCAATGTAGTTAATTTTAAGCAATGACCTAGAAAATATTTTATTTAATAGGAAATTGTATTTAACAGATACAACACAAAGTTAATTTATCAATCAAATATTCTTGTATAAACTATTTATATTTTCCAAAAAATCCAAACACAATTGACTTGTATAGAAAAGTATTTAACATAAATTATATCAAAGGAAACAGGTTCAGTGGACTAAAAATAAGGCATTGGCCAGTGATTTGTGATTTCGGCAACAGAATCGAGTGAAAATGGAGGCTGTGTGCCGTAAAGCATTCACGCATCATTGCTGGCATTATCGGTTAAATTCAGGCAAATAATGTACATACATACAAACTTTTCGTGTTATAAAGTTATTAAGCTATTGCATAGTTTTGTCGTTGCAAGCAAAGTTTATAGTCGAATGCGGCATATAGAAAAGAAAAACAATAATTTTCCATAGTTTTATTTATGGCTTAAAATTTAAAAAGTGTTATTGGTATTTAGTTAAATTTAGCTATATTCTGACATTCCATAGCGTGTTTGTGCTTGAAAAGATATATTTTTAACCCAATAAAATAACATAATTTAAGTTCTGGCGTCTGTAAACTAGTTCTAGGTTACCGTACAGCGCTGTCAACATTAGATTAGATTTTAATAACTGTAAGTGATATGTATGCAATTATTCAATGCAATATTGTAGGTAATATTATTGAAAATACATAACGGCATAGATGATTATACCCCTAATAGATGTAATACATATTCATCAGTGAAAGAATGTATGAAAACTGTCTAGTAGTTCTTGAGCTTTGCGCGTTCAAACACACAAATTCAAAAGCAATCATTTTTCAAAATGTTTCTTTGACAACTTCTTCAACAATTCTAACACAACCTTTCATTTTAAAGAACAAAACCGTAAACAAAATAAAACAAAATCAAACCTTTTAGAACTCACGCTGACCTAAAAAAGACCTAAACCACGAAATCCAAAATAAATAATGTAGTCAAACGTCCTTTTGCCCACAAATGCAGGAGTCTTGTTAGTATCCAGACTATGACGTCACATAATTACTTCCCTAACTTCGTCTCAGGTGGGATTTACATTAGACTTGGAGATTTTGGTAAAATCTGGCTGCACTTTATTGGTATTGATTGTTTAAATATTTTGTTACTTGTTTTAACAAAGGTTGCTTCAAAAATCAACCTGTCTGTTATTACTTTCATCTATGTAATGTATTTAATGATCATATTTTTATTCTCGGTCTGGTATATTATAAAACCTAGAAGTAATACAACTTTCAACATGTCAATAGATGAAGAAGTCAGATGTTAATCTTTATTATTTACATTCACACCATCTCTTGTAACCTGAAATATTATATTATAATTTATAACAACTACATACATACTGAAGCTATCCACATCGCAGAAGATCGAGACAAATGGCGTAAAATAACTAGGAAATCACAATTCCAAAATGATCACGACCACAGACATATTATGTCTGTGATCACGACCCTCAGCAGTGAGGATTTCGACTTAAGGAGGAGGACATACATACTACTACTAGTTTCTACCATAAAACTCGAAAGTAACAACTGAAAGTAGACTTGATCCCGTTGTTTTGCTTGAAATGCAATCAGTTTTAATATTATATACAATCCATACTTAATATTATAAATGTGAAAGTAACTCTGTCTGACAGTCTGTTACTCAATCACGCCTAAACTACTGAACCAATTTTTATGAAATTTGGTATGGAAATATTTTGATACCCACATACATAGGCGGGATATTATCCCGGGAAAATGACGCAATCCCGGAAATCCCACGGGAACGGGAACTATGCGGGTTTTTCTTTGAGTGTGCGGGCGAAGCCGCGGGCGGAAACCTAGTATTAAGGCTTTTACATGCGCTAATAACCTTGAGCATACTTGACGGATCTCATACCTCTCACCCTGCACCTTCTTTTTTCCTCGCATTTTGTATTTAAAAAGATACTAATCAGTGAAACAAAAAATCCTCGTCAGGGACTGTTGTGTAACTGATAATTTATTAAACACAAAATTTTCAGAGCTCTAAGTCAGCAGGTTACGAAGTTTATAGAGTATTTGCGGAAAAATCGATGACCACGGCACATTTTTTTTCTAGAAATCTATTAACTTTGGAAAAAAGTCCTCGCGAGCAATTAAAGATCAAAGACCATCCTATTTTATATATTTTTTTCGGTATTGTGCTTTATGTTGTACCAGACTTTATAGAGGTTGAACATAGTCGAAATTGCCGGGTGACGCCTTAAATAAGTTTTCTGAGTACGCTCTTGTTATGTCTAAACAAATAAATAAAAATCCCTGTTTAGGTATTATAGCCAACGTTGAAATACCTTTCCCAAACGTAAAACGAGAAAGCAAAACAACAGAATAGACTGCTTATAATAAATCAAACGTTTCAAGACCTAACTTCGGTAGATGAAAATAGATCATTTCGCAGCATCAACTATTTTAGGCACGAATGCTAATACCCAAGCCTTGTTGAGATAAGTGGACGTTTGTTGTATTAATAGTACGTCTGTACGTTTCAAGCTACAGTTGAACCGACTTTGAAAATAGAGGGTCTGGGTTTTGTAAATATTTCAACTGTGTGCATACATTTGTATTTTGACTACGGAGATAGATTTTTAGGTTGCGTAAGACTAATCATTTTGTAGTAATAAGGAGGAATATATAAAATATCAATTAATGTACCCATTATAATTAAATGTTAGACACATACATTCTCATAAGTCACTACTGCTTAACATTTTGAATTCGATCACACTTCAAACAATACGTTTTACTAAATACAACCTTAATCACATTTCATCAATAAACAAGGCGAGCCACAGAGCACAATGAGGACCAAAATTATGTTATTTATCGAACAAACCATAAAAATCAAAGCAGCGAAGCAGAACAAAGCGCTTTATAAAACTTTTAACAATGCATCATATACGATACATAACCGATTGTTTAGTCTACCTTCAGTGACCACAAGTACTTTATAAACTACGTATTACATTGTGACGTCATCATCAGGCTTTTCTTTACACACATACAAAATAATAACAAATACAAATAGTAATAGATTGTTCGATTAATCGATGCCCTAAAAGTTTTTCATTGTATTTATTGTAAGTGTCTAATAATATTGAAATCTGTTTCACTGGTCGATTCTATTCAATAAATGAGTATGACAATTTAGTCTTTTTACGAAGATTGGAGCTTTAAGCATCCATTTCCTACTAGGTATGAAATAGTAACTCCTTATTATATTTATGTACATACTCATAAACTTACCAACTACCAAACTCTTCAAACTTTAAGTATCAAATCTCTATCAACAATTTTAATATTTATTTATATTATCACGTTATAAAATTACTTAGCAGTTTATTCAAATAATAAGCACTTACAATGTTATTTAAGTGCGTAGTAAAGTCTATTTTAAACATTCCCTTGAGGGCAGTAAAAGGCAGCTTGTCGTTTATAATGATAAAGTAAATAGTACTGCTTTAAAATGCGAAGTATTACTGGTTTACTGCACTTCGAATTAAACGTAATATTATCCACATTATCCGAATATAGAAATAATTTGTATGTTTATAGAAATAGTAATAGTGTCAAATCAATTTATTTACGAATATTCTTATTATTTTATTATCAGATTGCAGTTGGCGCGGTGATACTATCTATCGTTTCTACTACTATCGGTATTATCGTAAATTAACGTATTGCAATTCGATGCTCTTTGTTATACATTTATTGATATTTTGTATTAAATAATCTAAACAAATATTATAAAGAGGTGAGATTTGATTTTTTTTTTTTTTGTAAAATTGTAACCTTTAAATTCTATCTTTACCGAGAATTAGCCTACATTATTTTTTCAGGTCAACCCAAGCGAAGCCGGGACAGGCCAGATTATTGTTTGTTATATTCAAATCACATCTAGACACGCGGCAGCGTGTCAAGCCGAGTTCAAGCGAAGAGAACTGGCGAGCAGCAGCCGTGTGTATATTTACACGAACCATTTCGAGCCACTTTTCACCCCCTTATAACTCGAAAACTATTTAAGTTATATAAACCAAATTTGGTACATATCAAGAGGACCTCAATATAAACAAGAACCTTAAATTTCATAAATACAGATTAAACAGTTGCGTAGATATTAATATCCAAAAATCGCAATTTTTAAGACTGACTGACTTATAGACATATACAAAACCTAACCCACTTCCAGATGACCTAGAAAGTTCAAATTTTGTAATCAACTAGGTAATAGTGAGTGTACAAAGGAAAAAATCAGAAAATACTGAATTTATTTGTATTTAATTTTTTTTTCAATGACATAAATTTTGTTTGTATGGAAAAATGGAAAAGTTTAAAAAAAAAGAAAATAGTATATTCACCTTACTAGTCTTAAAAAATAGATCAAAACTAATCAGTGGCCGAAAAAAATTTTGAAATCCATCAATAAATGACTTGAGATATAGAATATTGAAGTTTACATATTTTAGGACGAAACATCTGTAGATTCGAAGCGCCTCTGACATCACACTCACTCGCGCTAGTATCGCTAGGGCGGATTACTTCGATTGCATGATTTCTTTATTCAAAACTGTTATTAAACGTAAAATAAAAGAAAATTGTAATAAAAATATTGCCTTTATTGCTCATACAGTTAAAAATAATATATAATTTTACATATTCACATTTATTTATTCTTTATTTATGAGTGTTTAGTTTAGTTTTAATTTCAGTGTAAATAAATAAATAAATAAAATCTTTATTTTGCTTTAAACGTGGTATTCAATGGTGATACAATTATATTAATAAAGCACAAACATGTTTAGCCAATACAAGCATGCAAAAATAATTACCATAAATGGTGTAATGGAAGAAGGCTTCGACGAAGGTCGAAATGATTTAATTTGCGTAATATTAATATGAGTGAAACATCTTTAGGCGCGTTTAGAGTAAAATTTCAAGATCGCGTCATGACAATACCGTAACGTCATGGAGTAAGGCGACGATTCTTCTACAACGATCTTTGCATCTTGGTAATAGTGTGTGTACAAATTCACGCTGGATGTTTAGAAAATCATGTAATCTTTTAAACAGAAAACGAGTTTAAAAAATTGCAGATAATAACGGGGCAATGTGCGCTGACATTCATAACATACAAGAAAATATAGGAAATAATACTAAACAAACCATACAGAGAAACCGCAAGAAAAAAAAATCGTATATAAAAAGTATTATATTTATAAAGTAAATCAAATTTGCAGAGTAATTTTCTGTACAAAAAGTAATGATATCCCACCAAAAACATAAATGTAAAAATTGGAGCCGAGTTCAATCGTTGACTTAATTTGCCAAAAAAAGAAATGAGATCTAAATGTGTGCCAAGTTCTGCAGACAGTCCAGAAATTTATTTACAAAGATGTATTAAGTTCTTAGGTTGACTGAAAACTCAATTGTTTTATTTTCCCTTAGAGAACAATGTTTATTCCAAAATATAACTTTTTTAATTTGAATAATATAATTATTTTCACAAAGCAAACAACTAAAGACCTATTGAACCCCGTAATTTGATGAGGCTAGTTTTACATACTGTTTATATTTTGTGAGGTTCTAAAAACTAGCCTCATCAAATTATGGGGTTCAATAGGTCATTAGTTGTTTGCTTTGTGAAAATAATTATATTATTCAAATTAAAAAAGTTATATTTTGGAATAAACATTGTTCTCTAAGGGAAAATAAAACACTTGAGTTTTCAGTCAACCTAAGAACTTAATACATCTTTGTAAATAAATTTCTGGACTGTCTGCAGAACTTGGCACACATTTAGATCTCATTTCTTTTTTTGGCAAATTAAGTCAACGATTGAACTCGGCTCCAATTTTTACATTTATGTTTTTGGTGGGATCATCATCACTACATAGTATAAAACAAAGTCGCTTTCTCTGTCCCTATGTAGTTATGCTTAAATCTTTTTAACTACGCAACAAATTTTGATGCGGTTTTTTATTAATAGATAAGTGATTCAAGAGGAAGGTTTTAGTATATAATTTATTAGGTTTTAGACAAAGCGGACAAAGCCGCGGGCGGTAAGCTAGTTTACTACAATTCAAACATCAAACGCACAATCCATCACGTGTAATTCAGTTCAGTTCACAATCAAACTTACTGAAAGCGAGATATAAAATAAATTATATATAGTTGGAGTAACGAGTTCCCTAATTCCATCCTCCGAGACCTTCGGCTGAATCAACGTTATTTTATTTATACTGTGTTTCGCCCACGGCACCGACTGTCGGAAACAGGGAAACGTGTGTCCAATTAAGTAAGGGCTTTGTCAATCGAACTTTGGATACTTTCAGGCTTTTATTTTATTCATATTATTTTAATATTTTGGTTATATTTCGATGGTATTGCTCATTTTTAGCTGGACATTTACAAATTGAGTTTAATTAAATATGAAAAATAAATAAAAAAATAAGAAGAAACTAACACTGAAGAACCGTAAACTTTAAAAAGAGCGTGTGTGCCACACGTGTGAGAAGTGAAATTGTTTTGCCAAAATCGTCGCCTTACTCCATGCCGTGACGGTATTGTCATAACGCGAGCTTGAAATTTTAGCCTCAACGCACCTAAAGAAGTTTCACTTAAAAAGAAATAAGTCAAAGGAACTAATTTTTAAACCAATAAATAGGTATTACCAATAGTTCCATCTAACGGGAAACAATTGAATGCACATAAACAACATCCAATTAGAATGTAAAATAATCAATACGAGGAAGAAAGCCGCTAACAAAAATAATAAGTTGCAGCTTCCGTCTGTACGTGTTAATTCTAACTGGAGCGTTACTCGCGCGCAGCGTTGTAATTGGTCGGCCGTCCCTTTGATCTCGCCGCGCACGAATTAGCGCGCCGGATTCGAATTTCGAATGTTCTTCCGTCACTATCTGATTTTTAATCTGTCCGCGTATACTATGGGAAATAGCCTGAATGGTAACATAGCGGTATTTGTTTCGGAATAGCACGTTTTTTAATGTAACTTACTGTTTTTATGTGTTTGTAGGTTTTTATGTGTTTTCTCTTTTTCGCTGAGTTGTGTAATCAGTTTATATTTGGAATTTATGAACTACTTTAAATATCATTAAAATTATTCATTGTTTTTGAATTGAGAATGGCAGGGCAAGGAAAAGAAGAAAGTTAAAAATACTAGGTACATATCTACTACATAGTAGGTACTATTTTTTCAAATAAGCAGTAATCATTCAAAATACAATTATGTTTTCGGATACAATCAACACGCAAACACTGTACTTAATATATAATGTTTATTCATACGGAACACCCATTATTATCGGTTTCATGTTTCATCGTAATATCGCGTGAATATCATTCGTGCATTAGACAAATAAATGTTTAAAAGCACCTGTCAATTTTGATTGGAAGTTCCGATGCATAGTGTTGTGACTTGCATTTTAGGATTTTTTTGTATAGTAAAATAATACATAAAATATAAAATGAAAAGATATATAGGTATTGTGAATGAAGAGAAAAATATACAGGCGGCAATAGACTCCAAAATCAGTTTTTTTTAGTAGTACTACATAACCTTAACGTTTTTTTTAACTTGAAACAATTTTTTTACTTGATTTAATACATTCGTATACGTATACATTATTTAAATAGGTAAGAAGTTTTTAGTAAGTATAATTCCTTCACGTTTTTACGTTGCTAGAATTTTATAAAATAAATAACAAAAAATATTATTATAAATTATTCATGTCATAATTTTAAATATTTTATTTTTAAATATTTATATAAAATATTTAATAAAAAAATCCCAGTTCCTAGTTACATTGTGATTTGTGACGCAACGAACGTTTTTACAAGCACCATCAAAAGTGGCATATCAATATATTATATAGCATTGTAAAAACTAAAATGTAATAAAAAATGTAAATTAATTATCGCGTGACATAATTAGCTTCAGGGTAATTACCGTTGCAATTATATTTGTTTACGATTCGAGGTAAAAATGACAGTAAAAAAAATCATTATGAGGACACACCACACAATCATAATCTACACTAATATTATAAAGCTGAAGAGTTGGTTTGTTTGATTGAACGCGCTAATCTCAGGAATATCTATGGTAGATAGCCCATTTACCGAGGAAGGCTATAAGGCTATGTAGACCAGCAGGAGCGGAGCACTGCGGGTAAAACCGCGGAGCCCAGCTAGTATACTTTTATAATTATAAGTACAATGTAGTTAAAAAATGTATGTAAAAGTAAATCGTTAATTTATAATTTTTTTCAATGTTAGCCTTCATCTTAATTTTTTATCATTTCCTTGTAAAAGCACATAACACACAAACACGTATTTCCACTCTAAGGCACTTTATTTATGATTTTTTTTAATTTTGTCGTCTGTCGTTAAAGAACATATCAAAGGAAAAGTAGAATATTTTCGGAACAATATTAATCGTCCATTTTGCCTCACTAACAGATCTCAAACAAGCAATTTATATTGTGTAACCATCTGAACTTCCCCAGTATGGCGTCTCAAGTATTCCCGCGTCAATCACGGTTCCCGCCATTCCTCAATGACAGCTCGCGGAAGGAGGCAACTTTTTAAAAATCGAACGCGATGTAAACAAGAAGCTTATATCCTCTAATACACTGGAGATTGCACTATGACCATTAACTTGAAACAAGAAACTATGACATTCAATGACGTCAGTCATGTTATTTGTCTCTTTCTGTCGAGTGACCACGCTGGTTTGTAAATTCAGGATTTTTCAAAATAGAAAAAACTAAAAATCATGGTCTATAAATAATAACGACATATATTTTTAACAGTATTTATATTATAATATTATGGTCATACTTTATAGGTAGGTACATACAATTTTAATTGGTATAGAATGATAGTTATAAATAACTTTTGGCTACAAAGCTTGGATATGAACCGATATATAGCATTAACATCCTTTGTAAATAGAGGAAAGTTGTGTTTTGCATCAGATGCTGTTTACCAAATTGTTAGCTACTCAGATCTTCTTTTTAAACGCGTTGCTTCGACGGGTCAATTTCAAGCCAGAATCATCAAAGAAAAACTGTTTATAGCAGCCTTGCACAAATTTCAGCTAACTTTACAAAGTTTATTTTTCAAAAGGTATTTTTTTCTGGGTCGTAATCCTCAGTAACCTTGATGGGCACATATATTTCTTTTTATTTTACTTTTTGGAAATCTGAAATACGTAAAACAAAAAAATATGAGGTAAGTTAAAAAAGTATAAATTTCAATGTAAAAACGAACAATCTTATAACTACACTAGCTGCTCCGCGAGGTTTCACCCCCGTAGCTCCACTCCTGTTGGCCGTAGCGTGATGATATATAGCCTATAACCTTCCTCTATAAATGGGCTATCTAACACCGAAAGAATTTTTCAAATCGGACCAGTAGCTCCCGAGATTAGCTCGTTCAAACAAACAAACAAACAAACATACAAACAAACAAACTCTTCAGCTTTATAATATTAGTATAGATGTGAGTGCAATACCGATGTCATGTGTTGTTTCATTACTAGTAACAATCTTTAAAATGGTGTTCTAAATTTTCATCATAATATTGTTACTACAATATATTCTCTTCGCTATCCATAAAAACTCGTCATCATGGTTACCTTACTTGTTAAATCTGTTTATTGAAAACTTGTTGAAAAATGATAAAGTATTAGGGAAATAACAAATTTAACATGACTGCTTACTAAAATGATGCTAAATTAGACAATTTTTGCCATTGAAATGATTCTAAACAGGTAAATGCAGGAGTATTGAGGAATATTGTAAATAACGTAAATATACACTTGCCTGTGAAATTCTATGCCAGAATTTGGTGTCCAAACACTTCTGCAATTTTGCACAATACAATGCATTCTTTATATTCGGAAAATATTCATTAAATAAGCAACAATATAAACTTAAATATTCGAAGCGACGCAATTTTTTTGACACACATGCCATATTGACAAAGTGAGAGTTGCTACAATTTCATTATGGTGACTACCCATAATCAGGGAGTATCGCTTTTTAATAATTGGTTCAGATACTTAGTTTATTTAGCATAAATAATAATTGTCTCATCCAACAATGCTTCTGAATGACGTTGTTGGCAATTTATCAACAAACTCATGTACAAAAACTAACCTTTTGCACAGAATATTACAGCATACATAGTAGCCTTGGGAAAACTTCGTATTAACAGTGGCAATACCAAGTTAGGTGTGAAAGTGATAAAAAACATGAACTGGGCAATATTTTCTTGTTACACGTCAATGTTCATACCGAAATCTCCAGTGTATTAGATATAAGCTTCTTGGATGTAAATCAAGGCGCGATCGTATACCATTTATTATCTATGAAAACGCTAATGTATTTTGTTGCATGTCATTATTTTACGCTTTGAAATTTTAATGGCGTTAATATGTTAGCTGAGGTGTATAAATAATATATTCGTTCTTTTAAATACTTAAGTAGGTAGCTATTTAGTAGAATTCTGGTCGCCTATAAATATATTTGTTTAATTCTTACGCCATCTGTAACCACACAATTATAACCTACTCATTTTTTTAATCATTATCCTTTCATTTCATAATATGAGTGTTTCACCTGCAAGTTAACGATAAAACTGTCTATTCAAGTCAAACAATTCTTTTGCATACAATTCAGCATTGTAAACAAATATATTTTCCTTCTTTACGATATGAATTTTCATCCCTGTAAATGACATTTGCAAGTGGAGCCGGGGCATAGTATAAGTAGAAAGGTGTGCTCAATTTACAAAATGCAAACGTCAATACCAAGTTGTTTGAACGCCATTTTTCATACGTTCGCTCGATTTATTTTCTTAAATATTTACTTTGGAATAAGTATTTCATTTATTACTAACTTCACTCACGAAATGTTGCTTGTAAACTTATAGAATGGTATTAATTAATGTTTTTGTTCTTGTTTCAGGTAAATGCTGTTCTGTGTATGCTTCAGTCTTGCAGTATGAAATAATTATTAACAAAATAACATAATATGTTATGTAACTGAAGAAAAAAGGATAAAATAAATTAAAAATAGCAATGAGTACTGTTTGATAGTCAAGTGATAATAAGCATATTTGTTTATAAATTATTATATTTTATAAAAAATACACCTCATCTGGCTATCGTATATTGTTCTAATAGATTAAATACAAATGAAATAATATTACAAAGGAACTTACATTTAAACTTGTAATCCGTTAAGCATAATATTATACAGTTACCTACGCAAAGACTTATCTCATTCCATTACTTCTCCAAATAAGAACACGCTTTAAATTTAAAAATAAATTTCGCATTTTACTCATACCATTATTTGATAAAATTATCGAGACAAGTCAATGAAAAGAACATATTTAAGGAAACAGATTATTATTACTGTGATATTATTCATTAAAATGCACTTATAAGTGAAGACCATTTAAAACTGTCTTTGGTACCATGTGCACAGCTTTTACACAGCGTTTTTTAACTCTACACGAAAGGAAAGTCTTAAAAAATATTCTAAGTTAAAATAAGGACGTTTTAGCGTGGTTTACTACGCAGGAAAATCCGCGAGGCGAAAGTAGTTATCAGCAGGATTTTAATTAGATTTATTATTTAAACAATTTCTAGTGTAATTTACTGTAAATACATGCTAAAAATGCATAAAATCACTAATCCTTACAATTTGCCAAACTAAATAAAGCCTTCTGCATTTATAATAGAGATAAAAGTAATTAAAATGTAAAATAGTTATCGCGATGAAACAGTTAAGTAAATACAGTTTAGAACTTGATTCCGTCTTCAAAATTGGGCTTGTTCAAGCCTCAAATTTGATATTAATTCACCATCTCCCTTCACCGAGACTTTAAATAAGATTATGCAAAATGAAATACTTGATTTTGTGGAAAATATTGAAAATGTAAGCGCGAAACTTTGGACTTATGGCTTTTAAAACGTGGAGGGGTAATATTGTAATGGCATACTATTCTGAGACATGTTCGTTTAAGTATAACGTAATGAACGTAGTATTAGTATATGAGGAGTAATTTAAAATATAATGTTCTACAGATATATCGAAAAAAACCTATTTCCTAACCTTAACCTCTAATTTATAAGAATTCATCCAGTTACAGAATAAGCGATATAGAAATACACATAAATATCAAATGAAGTTGTTTTGTATTAAGATATTATCATTGTTGAGTTTAAGACCACCACTAGCAGTGAACGTCCTTATAAATTATCCGCTATCTACCAAATTTCAGCGGTTCGCTAGAAAGCGTAACATAGAAACAGTTATTTTTGCATTTTATATTTATACGTGGCTTAGTAGATACAACTCGCTACTAACTGTTCCGAAAAAACAGTATCGCGAATTATGCCTATCAAACATAGGCTTCTTGATATTCGTGTTTTTCTTAAAAGATTTTTCCATGGGTGAAAAAGCGGCGTAAAGAAGAGACTTTTTTGTAGATGTACTACCCTGGTTTGCTTGAAATCCTTGTTCTTATTTTAGAAATACTTGGCGTAGAATAAATGTTAAATATACAATTTAAACATTAGGTATTACCACAATATAATTCCAGTACTAAATAATTCCCAAAACGCATACATATCAAGTACTAGTACTAGGACACAAACGCACAAAACGACCCGTAATGGTCAGTTAGGGTCCAAAACAGGCTGGGCCAAAACAGGTGCGTTGGAAATTCAAGGTAGCATTAAGCGCTTTATTTCAGAACGGTTTCACCTGTGCTTGGTACAAGTTATAATCGATAATATTTTGTTTTAAAATTGTTAAACTTGCGACTAATAATGTTTTAAATGAGTATAAAATACGTAATTCAAACTCAAGTTTCGATAAAAATTGGAATACATAGTTTATTTTAATCCCGCTAAGGGCCGTTAAAATTTATCCGTCCATAATAAAGTATTACACGAACATTTTAAAATGTCACCTGTAAACTGTCAATTACGGACAATTAGAATACATTTTTGAAATGGTAGTTTAATACGTTATTCGATGAATAAGTTTTAACCAAGGATTGAAAAATCAGCCCTAAAAGAAATAATGCTTATGAATATAGAACATACTTTTATTGATTGAAAATTTGAAAAACAGATCCATAAATTTCTTTCTCTAGGATTTCATTAATTACTCAGACAGTGCTGTTTTCGCATTCTTTATGCTTAAAGTTCAAACTTATATAATAATTAATTAATAATAAATAAAATTATTTTCAAAAAAGGTTAAACAAGTTTTATCCATCAGAAACAAATCAAATCTTCATAAAACAAAGTCGCTTTCTCTGTCCCTATGTCCCTATGTATGCTTAAATATTTAAAACTACCTACGCAACGGATTTTGATGCGGTTTTTTTAATAGATAGAGTGATTCAAGAGGAAGGTTTTAGTATATAATTTATTATATTTTAGACAAAGCGGGCGAAGCCGCGGGCGGAAAGCTAGTAATAATATAAATAACTCGCTTTGAACTTGTAACTTGCATATATTTTAAATGGAGGGTGACTGGGTGAGGGACGTGCCCTCCGAAAGATCCCTCACTGACGCGCATCGGGAAATTAAACTTTTGGTCATTTAGACCTTTTTCATTTATTTTTTCTCACTAGTAACATGGAGGGAGATAATAGTATTCAAATTAGTATGAATCTGGACAGTAATGAATTTGGCCGTATTGAGAATCTCCTCCTTTTTTTGAAGTCGGTTAAATATGGTTAGTAATTAGTGGCATAAATTAAGAATATAATAAAAACAAAATATAAATAACAACATAACATAAATAGAAAATCAGAATTGAAATAACTTTTATCAGAATTGGAATTCCAATATCTATAACTTCAATGCTATCTTTTGTACTATAGTGGTCAGCATATTATATTCGTTACTAGCTGTGCCCTGTAGTTTTACCCGCATTGCTCCGCTCCTGTTAGTCTTAGCGTGATGATATATAGCCTTCCTTTGTAAATGAGCTATCTAACACCGAAAGAATTATTCAAATCGGACCAGCAGTTCCTGAGATTAGCGCATTCAAACAAACAAATAAACACTTCAGCTTTATAAAATTAGTATAGATTTGTCTACATAAAATGATATTTTATCGATAAATAAATATTCCACTGCACCAAGCTATGACGTCAGCAATCACGCCCTACCGTACATCTACATAATATTTGCTCCCCGGGTATTGAACCCCATATCGCGATCGGAAAAAATGTTGACACAACAAACAAACGGCATTACGGATTTATTTTTTAATACATGCAATATTTACGAGTAAATATTGCTTTGACGCATGGCAATGTTGGGTCGCGGTTTTTTTAGTATATGTATAAAAAATTGTTTAAATAGTTTATCCTTATCTAAACTAAATATCATAAACAAAATTTTCTTAAAATTGATGGATGTGTGTTTGTAGGTATTTTGTTAAAATCAGTGAACAGATTTTGAAAATACTTGGCAGTGACGTAGCTTCTGTACCAGAACAACTTTTAAGCTATAGAAAACAGAAATCTTGATTTTTAGAAAAGCACCGTTTTGAAACCGTTTACTTCAAGCCAACTTATGGTCTATCACTTAGATTAATTTTATCAAAATCGGTTCATCCATTCATCTGTTATATGGACACACATTTAATAGATTCTCTAATAAATTGCACGATATATTAATAGCTTCATAAAATATAATGACTGCATTAAGATCTCATATGTATGAAGCAATATGACCTAATAAATGGACTAGTAAAATGATTACACATATTGAAATGAGTACATTTTCTTAATTCATACTAGGCCAGTTTAATATTAGTTGTTTAGTCAATTACACCGGTATTGATTTCGCTCATATATTTTGTATCAATTACCTAACAATAAAATTTTGAATATTTAATTATTTATATCGACCTTTTAATGCAGTGGCTAGCACAAAAAACATAAACTACATCCTGTTTTGAGTTCAATTCTCAATAGATAAAACTAAAATTTAAACAGCACATAAAATTTGACTATTTATTTGTATAAAAAGAATATCTGTCAGAGAGACTGCAACTCAAAAGTGTTCCTAACATCATGTTCAAATAAGGAAAGAAACACGATTTAAAACCGCCTATATTCTATATTTATAAACATTTTATCTAGTATAAATTATAAGTTATTCACAGTTAATTTTATACGGCCATATTTCTTTGACAGTAACACTTACACGCGCAATTAATTACACTGCTTTTTGTACTAATTGGTCCTTACAGTCCGGCGTAGTACAGTGCAGGACAACTTTGATGGAACGCTACTATATCCAGATTAATAAAATGAAGATGTACAGTTTGTTAGTTTGAAGTACTTAGTCGTATTTTTATTGTCACTATGTTGGAGATCTAAGTTATTTATAACAACGATCATACAGAAGCATATTCCAAAAGTATATTATTTCTGCCCACTTATGTTAAAATAATATTGTACGGAGATAAATTAAAACGTCTCTATATATTAGTTTTTATTGTATAGTTTTAATGTAATTAAAACAATGCTAATCTATCAACGAGTGTACGTGTTTTTATCGCCACCAATTAACAGGCAAGGCAATTAGCGTAAAACTCAAAAAACTCGACTCGATTCGAGTTTAGCTAAATTCGTTTCGATAAATTATAAATGCATCAATGTCTCGGTAATCAAAATCGATTATGAGTGATCGAGATAACCAGTTCTGAAGGTCACTACACTATCAATCGGCTATAAACAATTTATGTAATCGGTACCAGCTTCGATGCATTATTCATACTCGTTAGTTTCAACATTTATTCGTTATGCAAGAAAATGCAACTATTCTGTTTGTATACATTACTCCCACGGATCACTGTTATTTTAAGTATTCATTACATGTCGACTTTATGTCTATAAGTGTCTTTTAAGGCGTTTCAATTTATAAACTACGTTATTAAATTATACTTTTAGTAAAGAGCGCTCCTTTTCAAAACATGAACGTTGAAGTTGTCACAAAATTAAATTCAAATAGCTGCGTATTAAAAACAACCATTGCACATAATAAAAACATCTTTTATATGCCCAAATAACTCGTAAATATAAATAAAAAAAATCTTCACACTCGAAACAAAATTAAATATTTAATCATACGTGCACCAGTTTTTATGTCCTCAAATGTATTCTGAAACTCAAGCGATATTCTAATATTAAAACGAAGCTTCCTATAGCAATATTTTTATAGCGGATGTAAATATGAGGGGCGCGTGTTACAAAATAATACTTAATTATTTACGGTAATGACTAATTTCCTTTGTGTTATTAATATTATTACGTTCTATTTATTACAATATTATACTTTAATTTTACGATTGTTTATATAACAGTTAATGACCATTTATTTATTGTTATACGAGGTAGATTACTTCGCTTACATTTTTAGTTATTTTTGTCTAGCCAAAATTACTGTTTCTATATTCACCGTATCATAACATTATGTTAATTATATAGGCTATTTATTATAATTTACCTTATGTAAGTTCATCTGGACTAATATTAAAAATAATAATTAGTTGTCTCCTGAAATGTATTGTGTTCTCGCATGCTTTGAATGCAGAACCCTAAAGACTATTTATATTATTGAAATAAGATCCCCTAATAGTATTAAATAAAATCAATCAATACGAACTAAATAGTTTAACAACTTTATCAGCGATTTCTGCAAAATTTTGCTTCAATATAGCCTTCATACAAAGTCCTGATGTGCCAAATTGAACACTAACTAAATGAATATAGAAGCTATAATAGTTTGTACAATAACAGACTAGTTCTTTCCCATTTGAGACCTATTTGGCGTCTATTAAATTCAATTGGTCTGCAAGTGGAGTTTGTCGGTCGGCTTTATACAATAGATAGCCATTTATTTTTATTTTTTCGCCATTCACATGCAAAACTGATAAATAATTGAATGTTTTAGAACAATGCACCACTATTGTTCTAAATATTTCGAATTTAAATTAAATTGAAGTTTTTTCTCAATTGTCTGTTGTTTAAAAATGTCTATGTTGTTATTAATATTTCGTTAGTGTAATTGCTGCTGATATGTCTTTATGAAAGTAAATTTCATGAATCTTTTAAGTTTTACATTACGAATATGTAAAGCAAAAATCCCATATAAATGTTTACACTCCTACAGGCTACATATTAAAATGCTGGTACTAAATAGTAAATATAATAATCTACATAACACAAAAACATCAAACGCGTCCCTTGCATAGAACTTGATACGTTAGATTGTTGATAGTCTGTAAAAGATCAAAGAGCTCATAGAGAGTATTATCATCAATCTTCAAACTTGCATAAATAGAGATAATGTCTCTCCCAGTCTGGAGATATTATCAAATAATTTGTTGAATAATTTTTATCCTCAAATTGAAAGGTATTTGTGTTGTGTTTATTATTTGTATTAACAATCTAATTTAATTTATGAATTTAAAATAGTAGTAATAATTACAATTAGTACCTTTTTTAGTTACTGGAGCTAAAATATGGATAATTCAGTCCTTTGGTAAAGACTTAAAGTCAATTATATTTTTAGAACCATACGAGCAGTTTTTGAGACAAATCGTTGAAAAGAATCAACAGTATTTACGATATTCGACTTATTATTAAGACCTATATTCGAATTTTTTATTCGAAATACCGAATAAGCATGCATTTAATCCCGTGTTATAATAGAAAATACACATAACATTAAATTCTCTATCACTCTACAGCATAATACCATCCACCGGCAGATCAATGGCTTGTCAATAAACTTGTATCGTGTGAAACGCACGGACACGTCGGTTCCTCTCATATTATAATTAATTTATCGTGATTTGTATCCATCTGTTGGCAGACGAGAGCGTCCAAGTCCTATGGAGATTATACTAGTGTATGAAGCCAATGTATATTATATGCGTCAATATGAATAGGAAAATCTAGAAACGTGAAATTTGCAAATTTTTTTTTTTAATATCTTTTAGAATCCTTAATTACTTATGATACTCAAAAGGTTCTCGAAAATAGACAGGACTTAGATTAATTATGCAACAGTCTATATTTTATAAACTACATAATATAGGTATTATATTTATTTTATAAGTAACCTATGAAATTATAAATAA
The DNA here is from genome assembly GCF_905220415.1 of Colias croceus. Classification (NCBI taxonomy): domain Eukaryota; kingdom Metazoa; phylum Arthropoda; class Insecta; order Lepidoptera; family Pieridae; genus Colias; species Colias croceus. Next base: position 9,462,189 of record NC_059551.1, on the reverse strand, counting down.
GACCTTTTTTGGAGTTAGTAAAAGAAGTTTCAAATTTATATTTATCAAAATTTTCATCGAAATAAGAGTTTAACAACCGAACAAGTAAATGAGTTATCAATTTATTACAACCACATCTATTGCATATAATAATATGTAGTACCGTCGTTATCATTAACATAATATATTGGTGCAATGAATTTGTCCTTCTGTCTGTCATCTTGTATGATAAATATTTAACATACAAATCAAAGAATTTGACTTTGAATAAACTCGAGTCGAAAGACTGCAACTAAAGCAAGCCGATTTGAATAGATTTTTTAAATGTTGAAGCTAAATATTATTTATTATTTGCAAAGAAGTTTATCGTAGCGAATAGTTTATTTACCTTTCGTAAAATTGACTTTAAAGCACAGTATCGCTTACTTAATTAAGTTGATGTAGGTAAACAAAGTACAAACATGTTTCAAGTTATGATTCTAAAAGATAATAATTCAACTGTATGGAAATAAAAATTGTAGAATACGACTGTAGTTTTGAAACATTTAAAATCCATTAAAAGTATTTAAGTTCTAAATGTTACCAAATACTAAGGTACGTAAATATAAAACACGTAAATCCAAAACACGAAAAATATCACGTTCTTACGTGCTTTAAATCCCTGCTATAATTAACAATTACCCATTAATTAATTCACAACAATCACTTTAAAACATACATTTTAATAACATACCGCGTTGCAACCGAACAATGAAATGGTATACGCAATATTATCGAAAGCAAAACCGCGGGTTTTAATTAATTATCTCATTATCAGCATCGAGTGAATCATTAATGATTCAGTTCCTCTCAAACGACTTTATGCATTCAACGTGAAATTAGTCTGCAGTCAACATGTGAGTAGAATTTATTATTTGCTTGAAACAATAATTTTAAATAAAGACAATTTGTTTTTAAGTAGGATAAAGTCAATCAAGTATGAAAAATGTATTTTGATATATGCATTTATAGTAAAAACAAACAATTTTGATAAATTTTCTCTTAGCATTTTCTTTAATTGAACAATAATTTTGCATGCATGCAATAGATATTTTAAAAGGATCATAAAAATATTTTTAATGTAGAAACTAAACTATAACTATTTATACATAAACAAATAAAAGGAAAGTTTTTGAAAAATAGTTCCTACTGGATAAATACAAATATGAAAGAGGACATTAGCTTTCCATCACTGCACGTCATCGCGTGACGGTTCGCCATACATTTCTATCCACTGTGTCACTCCCTTCGAGTTGTCACGGCAAAAACGTTGCATAGCTACCTATGTCCTATACCCTTCTCTAAGAGTACCTAATGAACTTAACGTATCCGCATAATAGTAGTACAAATTTGAAAATGTCCTTACTATAAGTACTAATAACGATGGTACCTTAGAGAAAGGTTAGTTTGATTATGGAAACACAATTAGGAAAAATAGTTTGGAAAATCCAAAAGTGCACGCCTCATAATCTCATCCTTTACAATAAAATTGATTATTTATAAAGAGTACGTGACTATAAATATAAAAATGAAATAAAATAAAACATTTGGAAAAGTAAAGAAAGCGGTACCGTAATAATTGAGCTATTTTTCTTGTGGCCCCACCTAGATGTGAAACTGCGCAGGTTTAAGGGACTGACTACCAACTTATTTTTTTAAACCTTGGCTTATAGTATAAAGAATCGAGTTTATAATGGTGAATTTTGAGTACACTATAAAAAAAAATAAAAAAAAAAAAGTCGATATTTTTTTTGTTTATTTAATAACAATTAAACCACATCGAATCAGACCCTGAAAAATGAAAGGGTTCTATTCCTGAGCATACTCAAGCGTAAGAGAAAAAAAAAGACTCGATTAGTAAAGTATTTCGGTCGCTATCGTGTTAACAAGAATAAAACCGGCCAAGTGCGAGTCGGGCTCGCGCACAAAGGGTTCCGTAGCAGCAAATATAATAAATTACAGTTAAATCAACCTATCTCAAAAACTATAAGAGATACTTTGATCAAACCAAAAATCGTTGAAAGAGTTAATTAGCATGCATCACCTCTATTTTTTTTAGAATTTTATACCCCGTAGTTATAAAAATAGAGGGGGGGGACATACTTTTTACGACTTTGAGAGCTGATATCTCAAAAACCGTTCACTTTAAGAAAAATGTTTTTTAGAAAACTTTATATCATTTTAAAAGACCTTTCCATTGATACCCCACACGGGTATGTACATCGAAAAAAAAAATTTCATCCCTCAGTTACATGTATGGGGGGCCCCACCCCCAATTCTTTTTTTTACTATTTAGTGTCATATTTTTGTAGCGGTTCATACAACACATATTCCCATCAAATTTCATCACTGTAGTACTTGTAGTTTCCGAGTAAATCGGCTGTGACAGACGGACAGACGGACAGACGGACAGACGGACATGACGAAACTATAAGGGTTCCGTTTTTGCCATTTTGGCTACGGAACCCTAAAAAGGATCCGCACATACAGACACACGGACGTCCAAGACAGAACTTTTTTAAACTGTTTTTTAACTAGTTTAAATAACAAAAATGACATCAAAAATATCATGAACGTTAAAAATAGTGTTTTTTCTTAATATGTGTGTGTATGTATTATCTTACAAGTGCAATGTATGATACATAAAGACATTTTAAGTTTGAAAAATCAGATGTTTTGCGCGAAGTGACAGTAGTACCCACCTCAACGCTTCGCATAAGAGGCGTGCAATACGATAAGTTAGAATGCTCCTTAGTACGTAGAAAATTTGATTGTAAGGTTATAAATGCGGGTACTAGAGTTTAGGTATTTTATTTAAGCACTTTTTCGGTACCTAAGATTGAAGTCTGGATTAGGCATTAGCAAATAGGTCTACTTTTACTTCGCAAGTAAACCCGCGGGCGGATACTAACTGTAAATAAATATAATAGCACATTGAACATTAATGTGTCTGCTAATAATGGTGCAATTAATCATTTTTATGGCGTTCAGAAGCAGCCATCGATATTTCACTGAAAGTGGTTTTTGGCAATAATTGCTTTGCTTTTACTCCTTAGTTATGGATTAAGGGAGATTATTTGATCTTAACTGATTGTACAGAAGGAGGGTTAGGTTTTCCGGGTAATATGAATTGCCAAAGAACTAACGGCTTGATGGATTTGAGGTGGCATTAATTTTGTTTTTATTTCAAATGTAAATTGTATTTTAGGCGCTAAATTATGTAGGTACACTAGTACACTTTAATTTCAATTTATTATTAAATATATTAGGATATGAATTCGATGAATTTATTTACGTTTACAAATTTTATGAAACAACTTTATTTTTATTTTAAATACTTAAAAAGTGCTTCAAAACAAGCCGAATTAGATGATTTAATTAGAATCGAAAATTATCTCGCGGGTGGGCTACTGCTTAACGATCTTTGATGAAAACAAATTAGAAAACAATGGCCCTTGTAAACTTTTTCAATCAATGTTTAACTTAAAAGTTAAAACATTTAAGTAATTATTACTTCGTTTCAATCTATCAATCAAGAAATTAATGACCGATTTCGAACTCAGGTTGGATAAAATAAACCCATACCTACTAAGTTATTATTTTTATTTTTTTTGTTATAAGGGCTTAATATTATTAAAGGCTTAGTGAATATAATTATTTAGGTACTAGCCATGGATACTAGCAATATTATCTTTTTAAAAAAATAACTGAAATTCTTGGACCTTTGCATGCAACGCCATCTGTTTCTTATCTAATCAAAGCTAGTGTGAAAAACAACATGCAATATGCATCATAGCTTCATCAATGTCCATTACATCAATATTATGTTACGTACGAACTTATTAATTTAGTCTTTTGATAAATTCCATCAAAAGACTAAATTAATAAGTTCGCAACGACTTTCAAAAATCCTAAGTTGCCATACACGACCGGTTACAAATTAATCAATCACTGATAAATTAAGGGCTGATTTTTCAATCGTTGGTTAAAATTTATTCATCGAATAACGTATTAAACTACCATTTCAAAAATGTATTCTAAACTCTAATTTTGCGTACCTATGACAGTTTACAGGTGACATTTTAAAATGTTCGTGTAATACTTTATTAGACGGGTAAATTTTAACCCAGAATTGAAAAATCGGCCCTTAATTTAAGATTAATAAAGCATAGATTACGAGCTTTAATTAAAGTTTGACGAATAGCTTTAGCATGAGTCATGTCACCTGACGCGGGTCGATGACCGAACGCGCGGGAAATGCTGTGAATGTCATAATTGCACACAAGTATGTATGCCGTATGGTCGAAATGGGATAGGTTATATCCATACTGTGATATAGACACTAAATATATGTGTATAAAGATGGTAAAAAGTTAGAATTAAAAGCTCTCAGATACAGTCTCTGTAGAAAAGAACTTTAATAAAATACCTAAGTGAGAGTATTTTTCACGTGATGACCTCCTCTGATAAAGACTCCTTTGACTTTGGATCACAAAATTCCATCTAGACATCGAAAAGGTAGCCTGCGATTAATAAAAAACATGTTGATAAATTATCCCTCTGGAAATATTATGTCAATTGACAAACATTATTTCATAACACAAACCTACATAATATTATGTAACATGTTGTACTAACCTTAGTAACTATAAATTAAAATTACGTTCAAAAAATAAATGTTCAATTCTTCAAGCGAAATGATAAAACATGACATAAGACGATGTAATCCAAAGTATTGCATATACATAGGTGTAAACCATTGTATGCAAATGGCGTCGGGTCAACAAGTCAAGTTCAATTTACTTGCAGTTTTAACGTGGATTTTCTGTTTTGTAGCAAATTCTGCTTTATGTTGTTTTGGTAATATTATGAGCTTGGTATTTTGTATATTATGTTTGAAGTATATTGTTATGTTTCATGATTAGTGAGAGAATACAGATGTGCTCGTTTTTATGTTTATTTCATTCTTGTTAATTTGTTCACAGAATCATGCGTCGTTTTTGTAACACGATAACAATGAGAAAATTAAATGATAAATAGAGATAAATAATATTTGAAAACGTAAATGCAATTATTTTAGGATGCTGTGAATCAAAGAGAAAGACTTAATACGATCGATTCTATATCGATTTTTAAAGTACGATATTTTAAAAATTACTTCTTTATAATACAGCATTTCCTAATATTATATTGGTTGCGACGTAAAAATTAAATTATAAAAAAAGGGAAAGAACATTCTAGATTCGTTTTCGATGTAGAAAATGTAGTTCGTGAAGCGAAATCGATCATTGAAACAGATGTGAAGTACATCCCATACAAGGGGACATGCGACTTCACTTAATAGGCAACCTTAATCCTTTTCATTTATTTATCTTAATCCTTAATCCTGTAAAGAACTTTGCTGTTCCCCTGTACCAGCTAACTCTGCTTTGACAGATTTCAATAGTAAGTACTTTAGATATAGGTGGATGATAATGGTAATGTTTAAATTTGTTAATTCAATACAATTTTGTTTCTTTAGTAATAGTCTAAGACCTAATTCTTAGAATATGTATGTAGGTACTAGTTAACACCAATACCAGTGGAAAATCTTTAAGAAATCCTGATATATACGTATCTAATACATATAATAAATATGTAGAAGGGTCAATTCTGTACATTGAAAATATTGAAAAAATAAATAGCAGGGGGTGTTACTGGATCGATACCAAGCCCAAATATGTGATTAAAAAATTTTTTGTCTGTCTGTCTGTCTGTCTGTCTGCCTGCCTGTCTGTCTGTATGTTCAGGCATCACGTGAAAACTACATTGAGATAATATGAATATGGAGCAGACATCACGAACAAAATCTGTGCGCCAAGCGCGGCGGCGCGGGGCGCGCGAATGACGGCTAGACAGTCATAGATTATGCGATGTCACTGACTCACCGCTATAGCGGCGACACTTTGTTTCATTCTGTCTATTTTATTGGGTGCCACTGATTACATGCACGTTGACTTGAAATTTTCTTTGTACTTACTTAATATTTATTTTAGGTATAAACTGACTTTACTACGCGGGGCTAACTATATCTGGCATATAAGTAAATAGTGACGTCATATGGAATAATTTAATTTTTTTCGTGTTTTAGGTTCAGTCAGGGAAGTTTTATTCCTTACAAATTGAGCCTTTTTTAGAAAAAAAATAATTTTTCCCTTTCTTCACGGCCCAGACATGGAAACCTTGAATAGAAAAAATATTAATTACTTATCTCTGAACTAGCAGTCCGCCCCGGCTTCGCCCGTGGCACATATTTCGCAATAAAAAGTAGCCTATGTTCTTTCTCAGGGTCTTAAGATTGTCTGTGCCAAAGGAGAATGCCCATGAAAGTATGGACCACAGTACAGTGTTGCGTCAATGCCAGAGTGGTTTTGGAGGGTTCTTCGATATTCAAAAGATTTTTACCAATTGATTTTTTTGTGATAAAAACAGGGGTTTTCAAGATATTGAGAAAAATGTGAAATAACCTCAAAACTTAAATAACCCCGATTTAGTTAGGTTTATGTGTGATTTAGGTAACATTTTATCGTCCATAGGTTATTTTTCGATTACTTAACATATTATTTAATCTATGCGTAGAGCTTATGCTTTCAGACAAAGTCTATCTGTTCATCGGCTAGTGTAGGTAGGCACCAGAAATCTTCCGGGACGGATTTCAAGAAAACCTAAATATATACTTAAAAAATGCCAATTGAGTTTTTATTCGGTTTATGTAATTCGGTTTATGTTGTTGTTGTTGTTGTTGTTTGAATCATTTTTTCACTACATATTCGAAGAAAGAAACAAATAAGAAATAACTGGTTACCTACCAAGCTATGTCATAATAATTTTTTTTTTATATATACATATTTATATTATTTTACTTCACTATCTTTGTTAAAACAACCTACAGTGTATAAACAATACCTTAAAGAGTGATTTTATGTTAATTGATTTTTTTTTATAATTCAATGAAAACAATAATCGATATTAATACATTTAGCTATTTACCATAGTAAATGTAATAAGTTACCGCTTGGTTACCGTGGTAACCTGTAATGGACACTAATTAATCTATAATAATGGATCTAAACAATTACATGTCTTATTAGATTTTACAAAACATTCCCTGTTCAAAATATATTTTCCGATGGTAAGAAGGCCTCTAAATTGCCGAGATTTTTTTTTAATAGTATTGTTGTCTTGATGCATGAGAAAAACCAGTACCAAAAATGGGCATTCTCCTTTCATCAAAATCGGTCCAGTAGTTTATGAGCCTATTAATTACAATCAAACAAACAAACAAAGTTTTCCTCTTTATAATATTAGTGCAGATAAATAAATAATAATTCAATTATACGTTCAAGTCAGTAGCTTATACAATATCAATTAAAAACTTGATTAAAATCAATTAACAAAAAAAATTGGTGATTGAGTAATTGATTTTCATATTTCATGATTTCACCTTTTTTCAATTAACAACCAGTCTATGCTTTTCTAAATATGTAAAATTATTATTTTATACTATAAAAATATACGCCAGCAAATATTACTAACAACACTTATTTCATTCCCAATGTCATATCTTAAATTTTTAATCTATGACAAAATGTCGCCCGCCAAAAATTTTGCTCTAACTAAGTTTTAAAAATTATTATCTAATTACTTACTGATGAAAAGTTATTCCTTTGCACTTTTCCGTATTCTTTGTATTATTTGTGCAATATCGTAACACACACGTAGACATATTTGATGCGTTTCACTTTAAAACAAATAAAAAATGAGCGTGACGTTCGCGCCAATGAGCGGAGCAAGCGACTGAGTGCAGTTACGCCAGATGACGTATGTTGAGCGGAACATATGTGATGTAGGCGGTATCGACTCCATATTAATATTATCTCAATGGAAAACTAACGGTTCGATAGGATACTTTTTATCCCGGAAAAATACGTAGAAAAATAAAATAAATCTTAATTTTTCCGCGCGGACGGAGTCGCGGGCGGAAGCTAGTAGTAAATATAATTATTAATTACCACGTCTTGACTAAATAATTAATAACGCTAATAACGCACTATTCACAACATGTGATGTGTGATGGATGTGGCGTCAATTAATATCCTTCAAGTGCAAGAGGTTCTACTTTTTCAATATAAAGGAAACTCGTATCTGTACTTAATATTTAGGGGAACATTTTAATTGTTTGTTACGTATTGTTTAATAGTATTTACCTACTTTAGTTTCAGTCGATAATTTCGATTTAAATTATACAAAATACAAAAGCTAAAGCACGCGAATTCATAGTCTTAAACAACTTTGCATAAAGAAATCAGAATATAAATGTCACATAATCTCGTAAAGTCATGAATTTTCTGAAATATATCCACTATGCAAGATATTTCCACCTTTAAACCTCAAGTTATTACAAGAACATTCGAGAAACCGTAACTTCCTATAATTCCAACTTCAGACAGTTGAATATTAACACAACTATAAAGTGACTTATGTCAAAATCCAAAACTCCGTAAGGAACGCTATCTGGATTATTATAACGAAGTTATAACCGGACAAGAGAAAGCAACGATGTACTTCCGCCTGTCAACCTTTGTACAGATAATATATATTATTATGTAGAAATCTCACAGATTGTTTACAATTAATTTTATTGCTTTTTGTACATGGAATATTGAACGTTTTTTTAATAAATATTTCGTAAATAAAATGATAAGACTAGCTGTGCAATGCGGTTTCACCCGCATGCAAATGCAGGTGAAACTATATATATATATATGTCTATAAGTTATGTGTTGTATGTGTACATTGTGATGTAAGCTTCATCACTGCAAAGTATCATCAAAATCCGTTCAATGGTTTTTCTGTGAAAAAGAACCAAATATGTATACTTCAACACAAACTTTCGTGTTTATAATATTAGTAGGATAGTAGTAAAGCTTATTAAAGTTAGTAACAAATTCGATTTCCATCATAAAACTTGATCACATATTCACAAACTTCGACATAAATATTTATTTCTAAGTCATAAAGTCAGACATGTTAGGAAAAAACTTTTTCATGCAATGAAGCGATGAAAATTTATTTTTACTTTGGTACATATTGAATTCGCTTTGGATTGCAAATAGCGCTCTCACAGTTAAAATATTACTGTGTCGAATTCCTTTACAATCTGTCTATATATAAAAACACTAAAATCTGTTTAAACTAGCGTTAAACCGCGGTTTAACTCGCGTATCGAAACTTAAAGAAATGTGGAAAATATCTTGTATTATATTATTCTTAGTTAATCTTTTCATTTCTAGATTTCAAAATATTACGTTCTTTAGCAAGTTTCTTTCAATCTCTTCAAAAAGAATACAACATTTTCACTGATAAGGAACACAACTTATAAATTCAAGTCTAAAACCTAAAGCATGGATATACCTATATAGACTATTTTCGTTTTCATTTACAGTTAATACACAATTCGTCACCTTGATACAATTTTCCATAGCTCCACATAAACAAACACGCTAACACTCGTCAACCATAAACAAGGGAATATTGACAATCGTTACCAGATGCTCGTTATAAAGATTTTATCGTTGCATGACAGCTGACAGTAATTACGGTACAATTGAAAACAAATAGGTGATTTTGCATTGGGGCTGCGTGTGAATAGTGTCAGTGGTGGATCGAATCGAATATGACAATAAATATTTATATGCCATTTTATTTGTTACGATTCATCGAGGTATACTACAGTTTCATTTATGCTGCATCACCTTATAATATTGTATTTTGTATGTATTCCATATAAAAAATTACCCATTAATAACAGATTCGACTGGTATCATAATTAAAGCATTATGGCATATATCAGCTTATTATAGAATTAAAGTTTCAACTAGGTACACGACTCATTAAAACAATGGTAAAATCTGCCTAGGATATTTTTTAAACCTAAACAATAAATCACAAATCAGATTAATAATATTATTCTCAAAGTTAGATGCTAGATTTAAAGTTATAAACACACACTAAAACACATGCAATAAAAACCAAATACCATAACCTTTTCAAACAATACGAATCGCTTTGTCTACAAGTTTGGACAATGGGAAAATCTGCGGAAATTCCGTGGTGCAATCGATTTCCACGGAAACTCACGGGCTTAGCATAGAAATGGACTTTGGAATGTTAAAAGTTTTTATTAGCTTGGGAAAGTGGAAACGTTCCTCATTTTCACAATTTTATCTGGAGGCTGAGTTTTTGTAAAGCTTTTTATGCAAATTATATAACCTGGATAAAAATACTTTTTAGCTCGACTATGAATAGGTATATCTGTTTTGCAAATTACAAACAAACGCACATACACACTTGCACACCGTTTTTCAAATTTTAAAAATACTAATCTTGTAATTTGTCAATGTTAGTTTCGGTTGTCCCTATGGTTAATTAAATTCGATTAAAGCTCAATTAACCATTTTAAATCAAGGAATAGATTCATATCATTAACGATTATAATTAACTTCAATTAAATTAATTTTCAAGTCGTCCGAAAAACCGAATCGTCAAACTTCACATTATCACGAAGAGTTATGAATCCCAAATTTTCTCAACTGTGCTAAATCCTTAGATATTAATCTCCCGTTAAGTTTGCTTCAAGTTTAATCTCAACTTATTTGTTGTAGATGTACGGAACTTAGCTATTCTAGCCCTAAAACTAGCAAGTTTGTTAATTTTAAGTGAAATAACTTAGAAACTTGCGTACAAATATGACGCAATATTGCGTATTTGTTGAACCGATAGTTCTAGAGGTTGGAGCTGTTAAATAAACAAACTCGTCAATTGTTTATATTGATATATAAATAAGTAAATTTCCTATATACACGGTATGGGTATGATTACTCATTTGACGAAAAATATGTTTAAAAATTAGGAAAAATGAACATGCGTAGCAGTTCAAGGCGTAAGTAAGGAAAACAAAACATACGACCGCGACGTTTAAAAGAGATTATTTTTATTATTCTTTCCTTCTTTAAAAAAACAACAATTACAATCAAAAAACCTAACCTCAAATTAACTTAAAAAATAACTTTAATCTTCAAAGAGATCGTTGCAAAACGTATAAAAAATAACATCCTGCTAAATTGCCACAAAATACATTATACACGTAGTAGATTAATATCCAGAGTTTTATAGCTTTAATTAATTTCTCCGTTTTACCCGCGCTGTTTTACCAAATTAAAAACATGCCTTGTTTACTTTTTTAATGGCCACGAATTCTTCATGGTTTAAAATGAACGTGAGCTGTGATTGTGTATAAAAACCTTTACAAACGATGATGGAATTGTTTTACCGTCCCGGCTTCGCCCGTGGTACATTTTTCGCAATAAAGGGTAGCCTATGTTCTTTCTCAGGGTCTAAAGATTGTCTGTGCCAAACATCAAAATCGGTCCAGTAGTTTATGAGCCTATTCATTACAATCAAACAAACAAACAAAGTTTTCCTCTATATAATATTAGTGTAGATTCAGAATGGTACTTTGAATGTACAAAAGCATCAATGTTAAAATCATTGTTTCTTTAATATGAAATTACATCCTCACTTCAAGATCTATCTTAACTTACATAATATCTCAACAACTCAATGAAGAAAAACGAATATCAGGTCGACACAAAATATACATAAAAACAGTTTCGAACTAATATCTTAATTAATTCGAAGCTGCCTATGCAAGTTATTAACCTTCGCTTTCAAACTTTTCCTTAAAAAAACCTACAACCTAATATTGCAAGTTGACAAAAGCAATCAATGTTTACACGTTGGATAAAATTGCGATATCTACGGATGTGGGTCGCAAAGTCAATGTTAGGGTGTGACTACGATCGCCTTGTGAACATGTCAGGAACAGAATGTTAAAACTCCCGCCGTTTTCATATTTTTGCCGCTTTTTCTACGTATCACCAATGTCGTGGGAGTTTGTGGGACTTGGAGGTAATAGTCCAAGATCCCAGAGCGATAAGACATAACTTATTTTCTAAAAGATGAAACTTTAAGTTCTCAGTAGTGTCTCATGTACTTTGTATACCTGCGTGTTTAATATTAACTATAATAATTATATTATAATTTTTATTTTTCAAAATATATGAATGCGAATAGCTGTAGTTTTTAGTCGAGAATACGGGACATTTTATTTTCATCATATCCAAGATCATATCCATCATGGAGTTCACATAAATTAAATTGCTAGCGAAAACGATTTAGTGGATTTTTGGTCATTCCAATTTGTCTGACTGATTAAATATAATTTTGTAATAGTGATGTTGATAACATATTAAAAAATCAGACATTAAAAAATAAGTAAAGTTTATATTTTATTTTTGGTGGAGCTTTAAAGCGTCTGACAAAAGTTTTGGTCCATGAAAAGTGTCTGATACTTGCGATACCATTTGAGAATGATATTCTATAAAATATATCTAAAAATCAGCCATCTAAATTTAAGTAAAGTAACTCTTATTTTTAGTCACCTTTCTCACAAGGGGCCTTAGTCAAACGGCAAAACGCCAAGGAATAGAATACGCTATCGATAGAAATTGACATAAGCGTATGATGTTTTGCATAAGGATTCGGTCACCCTACCAACGACAACGACGACCACGAACAAAATTTTCATCCAGTCGCAATTAAATAAAATTGTGCAAAACACAATTAAAAATGAAATTTAAGAATTTCCTGTCGTATTGGTGTTTGGAAAAAAAAAAATTTGAGATCAATGGATAAACAAACAGGTTTTTCATAGAAACGGTGGCTCCTAGAAAAAAATGTATTTAACCTTTTTTATAGATAATTAGATTATATACAATTTTGGTTCAGGTGATTGTATGATAAACTTACCGTCTCGGCGAAAATCGCAAAAAACCCTATTTCTTTTTATTAATTGACCTCGATTTTTTTTATTCCTGAGTACCAGAATGACGGGAGATATTAATATTGATTTTGAACAAATTTCGGCAAGATTGGAACTTTGGTCGTGGTCGTCTGCGTCGTTGGTAGTGTGATCGAACCATTACCAAAATGTCATGAGCTTATGTCAATAATTAGCGTTAGCAGTTTCTATTCCATGGCGTTACGTACGTTTGTCTAAGGCCCCTGGTACCTGCCCAGGTGTCACTGGGCAAACTTCACAAACACGCAGGTATACAAAGTACATGAGACACTACTGAGAACTTAAAGTTTCATCTTTAAGAAAATAAGTTATGTCTTATCGCTCTGGGATCTTACTCTATAAAAGATAAAACGTTTGCATATTTTTATAGAAATATTGTTCTTCTAGTTTTAGATATAGTTTTACAAGTACAGTAATTTAAAGGAGAGATATTGTTTGATTATTTATTTACACTGATCTTTAATTTGTTTAACTCATTTTCCATACTATGGAAAGCTTTGAAAAGGAGACTGCATTTTAGTGATAAATCATCATCATCATCATCAGCCTATACACGGTCAATGATTAATGATTTTGCATTATTTCAATATTCACTATGCACTACATCTTAAGCAACATCATTATTTGTTTTGACACATAATTTTGACTGTTAAAAATCAACCAATCAATTTATGACACAGTGTCCCACAAACAACAAATTGCTGACCACCCTACACCTTGTAGCAATGGTTTTGTGTCAGTTTCGTTCGATATTTTCTTCGTTGAACGAATTTTTATTGAGTTAGCGTAAAGCGAAGTTTCATAGCTCGCTGTGAATTATTTATCGATGTATTAAAGCGCTTTGTGATAGATTTTGTTTGCCGCTTTATTGGTAATGCTGTTTAATGCTTACACAGTTGTACGGCATAGATAGCAAGTAAATGTATGCTGTATAAACAGAGTTAAATATGTACTTTTATCTATACAAATTTATATGCGATGTACATATTGCGTATTTTTATTTGAAATTTATATTAAAAATGCGCAAGGATCGATGTATGTATCTTTATTAATTTTTCACGAAAAAACTACTCCACAGATTTGGATAAAACTGTACAGTTATATAGGTTATACATCGGAATAACACATGAGCTATAGACATAGGTGAAAAGATTTTGTACGCAGGTGAAACCACGCGGCACAACTAGGTAGTGTCGTGTGCATGCGAAAATATTTACCTCAAATCTAGGTTCATAATTTAAACGTATCAACACTTAACTGATCTCAACTATCATTTACCGTAATCTATTATTACGTGACAAGTAACGTGTGTCACGTATTCCCGTCACGCAGTCGCCGTCCGTGACACGATTCGCGCCAAATTGACCGCCATTACTGATAATTTTTCTTATTTTTCACCGCGTCTCTGAGGTAACGACTTCCCAAATTGCCGCGCTTTGTGATCGCGAATTATGTGAAATTACTCTATTTGTAACGAATTTAATTGTGTAGAAGTTTATTTGTTATTTACTATAGATACTATATACCGCCGCCATTGTTATTTAGATTTCTATGACCGCCGCCGCTTTGGTACAATGGTTGCCCTGAGCTGTTTTTAAAAAACATGCCCCACACGGAGACACTTCACTTTTTTGGTAAAAAATAAAACATTAGATAGAGACGATTCTGGGATATAAGATTTCGTATTTGATAATATTTTCTAGTAGGCAAACAGTATGCTTATATGTAGGTACTAGGTACTGTTATCTGATTGAAACTAAATAGTCATAAAGGTGCTTTAAATTCTATCAAGTATGTAATTAATAATTATACCTACCTAGGTATAGTATATGTACCTACATACAGATTTCCTGCGTAATATATTAACAACCCCAATAAATTAAACAACCAGGTAAGCCTAACTTTTAGTGTTTCACTATCCTCAACATATGCAACCTAAATCTTAATTACCAGACCAATATGGCCGTGTGAACTCTGATAGGACCACTAAATTAGTCTGGCTGCGAATTTTACGTCCTCGTAAATTTACTCAAATCCTTCCTGACCTTACCAACTTATTAAGAACGCTTCAGTAAGTTTCTTTATTAAAATTTACTTTGCGAAGTTGGTATAACTTTTTAATGATTAGGTAATAGGTTTAACGTTTAATTATATTGTTTGTCAGTTACCTTACATTCGTATATTACTTATACGAATTATTCGTATTTCAACTTGTTGAATAAGTATTACTTATATAGGTAGGTACTATATACGTTTTCAAAACATTATTTATTAAAATTAAAAATGTATTAATTCACCTTCATGACACAATTCTTGAAACATAGTCTTAATTGCTAAATTACAAAAATTTAATCTCAAATAAAACTGTGACTGAATTATATCCAGTAAATCCTCAATTATTGAACATAATTAATTAAAAGCTCGAGCTACTATAATAATGGCTGTGTAATTGTAATATTAATATCCGAAAGGTCCTTCGAGGCTTGAGGCAGAATACGTTATGCGAATGACGTCATTAAGGGTTATGTTATTTTCTTTCTGTTATAATTGAATGTTATGTGGCTTTTATAAGCCTTTTTATTGTAGGTAGAGAGTAATGGAGGTTGTTTTTTATATAAATGAAACATGGAACTTCGTGTATCACTACACGAAGTTACATGAATTAATAATGTTGCCATTTTTTATTTATACTTCCAAATAATACTTTATTTATAGACCTTTTCTATACAAATATTATAAAGAGGAAAGGTTTGATTTTTTGTTTGTTTGTTTGTTTGTATGAATTGAATAGGCTCCGAAACTACTTGGCAGATTTGAAAAATTCTTTCACCATTCGAAAGCTACATTATCCACGAGTAACATAGGCTAGGTTTTATCCCTGAAATCCCACGGGAACGGGAACTATGCGGGTTTTTCTTTGAAAACGCGGGCGAAGCCGCGGGCGGAAAGCTAGTTTTGAAATAAACTCTTTAATAAAATAGCCAATAAGTGGTAAAAATAACATTTTTCTTTCGCAAAACTTCGGCTTGTATAGCGTAAAAAAGTCACTGAAAAAATTCACGAGCGCTCGCTAGCTAACTCGTTAAATAAACCTTTTATAAAAACTATAGCATAACAGAAACTGTTTATTCCTTTGTGCCGAAATATAAATATTTCAACGCAACTCGTCTAAAGTCGGAATTATTTAGTTAGTGCCTAAGAACAAAGTGGCATGGAGCCGCCGGGGACGCTTGAACGATAACGACTCTACGGTGTTATGATTCTGTAGTGGGCTAAAAAAAATACGATTTAACATATCATTTAACCTTGTAAACTTTAAATGCGTAAACTTTTAGAAATTAAAGTCCTAAAAATGGATTTTAAACGCGATTTATTCATTATATTATTTTCCCGACGTTGCGTAAACTTATTTCAAAAGCGACTATTGTGTGAGACGTTTAATTTACAAATAAGACACCACAACGTACCAATAAGCTAAGATCTACAATAATTTATAAATAAAATGAAATAAACAAAATGAATTCACGTTTTTTTTTTATCTTCTTGAACAAATTAATAAAGCGATCGGTTATTCTAATTCACATTTCAGTAAGATTAGTGATAAATGCAGAATATTGTATTTTTTAAGAAAAAAAGCGATTTTAAAACATCCTCACGTTAGTTTCATGGCCCCAACTTGAAAAGGCCGGGTCATACTTTATTCACATACACTTAGTTTTTCGTTCGCAACGAACTGTTACAACAAAGCTTAAAGATGGCGCCGGTTTCAAATGTTTGCGTTATTTATTTCTATTCAAGTGAAATTGTCCTTTTTTAGTTTCACGGTTTCTAGTGTAAAGTTGGATGGAACTTTAGAATGTAGAGGAATATTCTTCTTTGGTTACTTATGTGAGAGTTTGCATGTTTGTTACTCAACATGAATGAGGCTCAACAAAACTGATACGTATATCGTATACCTATGGAAGTAAAGAAAGAAGAAAATAATTGAATTATAGATATCAAATAATTATAGAAATAAATAATCATTCGTTATATGTAATCAATTGATTGATTCATTGTTATTAAAGGTAATTTTAAATAATTCTTGAATTTTCAATTACAATAAAACCTACTTGAAATAAAAACGTTTATTGAGAACCAATCACTCCCGCCTATTTCCAACAAAAAATTCCCAGCAAGTACCAAAAACGTGAAAAACCCCAATAAATTCGTGTCGTGTCGTCACACCGCACGTGATTCCCACGTCACGGCACGTCACGTAGCTTTCAGTTTTCAGGTATTTACATACATTTTAGATTTTCCAAGGTGAATTATGTAATAATGATTTGCAGTATTCACACGTACGACGTTTTTACGATTGCTTTGATAAATTTTGATTTATTTCCGATAGGAAATAGGAATGTTTTATCTGTGCTTTTATTTTGTAACTTCTTGACGTTATGACATCACATGACAGCTGTCAAAATAGGCGCCTAATTTTTTTAATGCTACCAAAAATTTCACTCGAATATTCATCTTGAAGCTCTTGATATTGTTTTTCGGAATCAACAGGGCAAAATAATACCTACTTAAAATCATTTTTTTACAAGTCAAAAACCGATCCATCTTCAACAAATTTTAAACTATCCACGTATCTTTGGCATAACTATTAATATTTGTCAAACCAACCACAAAGCGTAATAGTACCTACTTAAAGCTCCGTAGCAATGAAATAAACGCTCAAAATGGCCGACATATTAATGAACAACATAATATCCATATTCATCAACATCTCATACTGTATTCAGTCAACATGGACTAATATAATATTACTTATTCAGTTTCTATTTGTCCTACATACGATCTTCCCTTCTAGATAACTGTGTTTATTGTGATGTATTGTGTAGTGTTTACAGTTTAGTATGTTACCTATAGGCAGGACGTATAGGAAGTTGACATAGACTCATCTATAAAGCGTCTGATTTTGGAGCTCAATTTGCGAAAAGATTGATTCAATAATTTATTACTGAATTGAGTCAATCTTTGGAATATTCTCAGTAAAAGTGACGAAATCTTCATAAAGATTGTGTCAAACTTGTGTCAAGTAATAATATTTTATGTAGCGAGTCGCCTGTAATCAAAAATTAATAAACTGAAAAGAATATTAAATTATATTAATGCTAAAATTATCTAATAAGTAATAATCTAATCGCAAACAATTTGGAAACTGGTTCATCAGTAAACTGTCCATTGTTTTATTCTAAAATAACCTAAACAGCTGCCTAATAAAGTTGTCCAAAGATTTCATAAACTATCTCCTTATAAATTAATGTTATGAGACAATAATGAAAATTCTCAGTTAGATAAAATATGTTGAACTACATTGAGTTATATTAGACTCATATTTTCATTGGCATTCTGATGGCATCTAACCTACGGCCTACATTCAAATATCACGTAACGAGAACAGACATACAAGATATATGTACTTACTTTTCTTAGTGTTTTTAACCGACTTCAAAAAAAGGAGGAGGTTATCAATTCGGCCGGTATATTGTTTTTTTTTTTTTTTTATGTATGTACACCGATTACTCCGAGGTTTCTGAACCGATTTACGTGATTCTTTTTTTGTTCGATGCGGGATAATGTCGAATTGGTCCCATAAAAATTTTATTCGGATAGGCCCAGTAGTTTTTATTTTATGAGCATTTTTGTCTGTAGGTATTTGTAAATTTTGCAAGTGCAAGTTTGAAGTCGGTTGTTTTTTAACGCAGTTATCACTTGTCATCTTATTTTTGCTAGCATTGCGCCCGCGGCTTTACGCGTGAATTTGACGTTATCGCCCCTTGAACATAAATTTTTCATCCCCTGTTTTACAAAGGCTATCTCTGTGTAAAATATCATCAAAATCGGTTATAGAGTTTACAAACGTACCTAGTAAATATTAAAACAGAGTTACTTTCGTATTTATAATATTAGTGGCTACAGTAATTATATTATATTATTAATGATTTTAATAGGAATTAAGTTTTCAAATTATAATTAAAACAAATAAATATATATAATTTCTAACAAATCGTTTGTCCTGTTGGACTGTTAATGTTGTATTCGTTATTACATAAGTAGGTATATTTAGTAGGAATTTTTACCGTATTATTAAACAAACGATGTGTTTTCCGTGAAAGGACGTTATTTGCTACAAATATCACTGTCATCGGATTTCTGATAACATCTGTAACAACCTACGACCCAGATCACCAAGATATATCGCAATTTGATATTTATCACTCCATTATATAAACTAAAAATCACTTTATATACGCATTTTCTTAAACACAAAAAAGTTTTGTTACCGTTACATATCATCTGAAAACCTAAACAACGTCTAAACGAATTGATCACATTTAAAATGAGTAGGCAATTAATGTGGGGAACCCCTTCAAATTACCAAACCCCTTTTAGTCACGACGTAAAACCACACACTAAAATTTAATAACAAAATTTTTAACATGCTCGTATAAAAAGCGGGCACGCAGCCAGAAACCATGTACCGCATTAAATTACAATTATGTAATTTATTATCTGTTACAAATTATGTTATTAAAAATGTGGTATCTGTCGAACGCCTTCTAATTACATGCATAAAACACCCTGAAAATGCAACCTTGTTACTAGCGCATAGAATTCAGAAGAGACTGCAGCAAGTCAGGCGACATCAAGATCTATTATTTCTGACACGAAAGTGGAATGCATAGCAATTTGAACTATACCTATGTAGTGTTAAAAGTCATTATAGCATGGAAACACGGACAAGGGACGTATGACATCCACTACATCAAAATCGAGTGTTCCATTTTCAAATTAATTCGGAACCGTTTTCTAATTGGCGCGACGTGACTCGGCTGTTCGGATCTAATCAGCGAATTTGAGATTCGAATGTAATTCGTATGGGCTTTGTGATTGTCTTTGTCCTACAATTTATGGAACTATTTAGTACGTGAAACGGAATACTTTTTCAGTCGTTTGATTCGTAATTGCCACAGTAATTGCTGTGGTATAGTGGAGGAAGTTTCTGATATTTTTGCTATATTATATAGTTGTTTCTTTTGGACTTTTATTTCAAAGATATCATAATTGAATTAATGACATACATTTCCTTTTACTGTCCGCTGTATCAATTAAAATACTTATAATTTTATAACATGGGAAAGGTTTTTGAATTTACCCTGCGTTTTAAACACAAAACAAATAAATGGAAATAGATACAACGAATCTAACAATCATTATTTCTAGAAACATTTGCAATTCAATAAGTCTAGACGTTCTTAATTCAAATTTTTCCATAGACAATAAAGAATCAAATAGCATAGACAAAGGAAGACGATCATTATGAACGCCTCATTAAGAACGTATCAGGTTGTAAGCTCTTTTGAGACGTTACGAAGCTAAATAATTTATTATTATATTAATTCAGCCGTTCTTATCTTTATCCGCTAATGATATAATAGTAGATAATTGTTGTTGTCATATTTCTTGATATTTTCGTTGCCATCTGTTGTAATAAAATGTAAATTGTGTTGTCTTTTGTTTTTCTATAGATGTTTATTATTTTTTCAATAAAATCTACATTTTAATTTATAAGATATAATTTATCGTTATTTCGTTTTAATAGCTGGTAACCTAGATGTGAAAATTGTATAAGAAAAAAAAACCATGGCAGTGTTAGCATTGGTGTTAGCGCCAAAAGTTGTCGTCTTCAAAACCTACAAAAAATTATTCTAGTATTTTTTAATTGTGATTAGAATGCAGTTTACAATTAACAATTTAACGCATTTATTAATTATCCTATCATACTTTGTGTTCTATATTTTTAGCTCATCTTTCTTAATATTTTTCCTTTTTATTCTTTCAGATTGCGTCCACCTGCAGCTATACAAAGACTTGAAAGAGCGGCAAAAGAACGGGCAAACCAAAGCCTCGCTTTCCCTACAACAATACCTGGGCTTTGAGTCCGGTTTCACGTTGGACAAGGAGTCGAACACGCTCGCCATTTTGTGTGAAGACGTGGTGCCTGTGCTCGCGTTCGATACGAGGGAGATCTTGATACAGTGGAGGGTTAAGGTATGATTGTTTTTAATTTTGTTTTTAATTTTGAGTTTGTGGTATTTTTAAATGATTATAGTGGATTGATTTATAATGCATTTATTTGTATTTAGTGGTAAATGTTTTTATTTATTATTTCCTACTAGCTTACTGCCCGCGGCTTTGTCTGCTTTGTCTAAAACCTAATAAATTATATAGGTACTAAAACCATCCTCTTGAATCACTCTATCTATTTAAAAAAATCGCATCAAAATCCGTTGCGTAGTTTTAAAGATTAGCAATATGTCATTACGATGTGATTTGAAATGATTATATCAGAGGGCTCCTGCCTGATCCGAAATGTTTTAAATATCTAGTATTATATTTATGAACGCAAAACGACTGCACTACTGAACAAAAATGTTTAAACATTATGAAAATTATAGTGGGGTACGATTTAGTCGCAATATAAATATTTGTGATAAACTAATATAATATAATTTATATATCACAGGTGCAACACAACCTCGGCAGCAGCAAGGAGTTCGCAGCTGTGCTGATATCTGCCCCAAGCGCCTCGGGGGCGAAGCCCGGGCCGGTGCGCTTGCACGCGTGCGGCCCGCGCCTCGCGCTGTGCGCGTGTAGGCCCCCGGAGGTGCTGGCGCTGTGGGACGTCAAGTTGTTGAGGTACGTGTTTAACTGCCTCAAGTCCAATGCAATTTGCGCTGTATACATGCAGCCCACGACTTGCAGCTCGTCACTTGCGCTTGGCACGTGTAGCCTGAAACTTGCGCTTGGCACGTGCAGCCCGCCACTTGCGTCGTGCAGCTCGTCGCTTGCGCTTGGCACGTGTAGCCCGAAACTTGCGCTTGGCACGTGCAGCCCGCCACTTGCGTCGTGCAGCTCGTCGCTTGCGCTTGGCACGTAAAGCCCGAAACTTGCACTATGCACGTGCAGCCCGTGGCACACAGTTCAGGCCGCGGACATATTAGTGCTTCGGGACGTTTAGTTGTTGAAATAATTGTGTATAAACTATAATGTTCGATAGATGATCCAGTAAACTTCACGAACGTACATTTGTAAAAAAATATATTTCGCCACCTTAAATTACAGTCAATAGAAAATTAAGTCATTTTCCAATATCCCACAAAAATCAATAAGTCCTTTAGAAATCCAAAACAATCATGATTATCATTCCATTTAAAAGGAAATGAAATGCCGTCTTTATCGCATTAAACCTCGACAAAAGCGTCTAATCTTCAGATCGACGCCGCATCAATTTTTCATTTCTCCCATTTGTCTGTTTGACCTATTTAGCCGATATTTAAATGACAGGCCTCAGGATTTGGGAGTGGACGGCAAGTGGACGGTCTTTTGTTTCGGCCTTCGGGTTTAGCTTTCACTGTGAGGAATTATAGATATGAATGTAATAGTGTGACTTGAGATATGCTTGAGCCACTAGGAATGATTAGCTTTTTGGATGTAGAAATCGGGAAAGTAAAAATAGTATTTTTTTTCATTTAGTTGATAAAAAATAACATTAAATAATAAATATATTTTTACTTGTAACTTTAACGAAAACGTTAAAAGAATCGCATAAGAAACGCTATATTAAATCTGTACAATTTTAAATTACTAGCTCTCCGCCCGCGGCTTCGCCCGCCTTTTGAAAGAAAAACCTGCATAGTGTTCCCGTTCCCGTGGGATTTCCGGGATGAAACCTATCCTATGTGTTAATCTAAGTTACCATCTATATGTGTGCTAAATTTCATTGTAATCGGTTCAGTAGTATTTGCGTGAAAGAGTAACAAACACATACACAAACACACACACATCCTCACAAACTTTCGCATTTATAATATAACTTATAAGTAGGAAGGATACTATTAATTAGCTAAAACATCCACAACAATATGAAACGCATTTATTACATTTGAAAACTTTAAAACACTCCAAGTTAAAGCAAACAAAGAAATTAACGTAGATTTAGGGTTCTCCAAACAAAACTTCGGAGATAATTCAAATACTTTTATGGTGAAATGTTTGGGGTTGGATCGCCTGGAGCGAGTTCCTTATATCTCGAATGAAAATTATGTTTTATCTGACTAGCTTACAGCCCGCTGCTTCGCCCGCGTATTTAAGGGAAATCCCATAGCACTGAGATATTCCACATCGGTAAAAAGTAGCCTATCTAAAATTCTAACTATTTCCAGACACAAAAATCATTTCATAACATTGCCGTTTTGGCATGAAAGAAAGACAAACAAACATACTTTCGTATTTATAATATAAGTAGGAATATTATTCCCTGATACGAATTTATGAAAGCATTCACAATATTGCTTGAGATAAGAGCGATTACGATCTTTATGAACATCATTTTGTAGTTGTCTCCTAAATCGTAACAGTGTCAATCACTATGAAATGAATGTGTAGATCTATGTTTTATTAATAAGTGTAGAATAGCATTGATGTTATCTCTGTTATAAAACTCTGTTACGAATAATTGAGGGCATTCGTCCTTTTTCAACAGAATTCAACCCATGGCTTAAATGAAAAGCTATGTAAAAACTGTTGTCTTTATTGACTAGGATTTTTTTAGGTATGTCTATAAGTTTGAATGCGCTAATCTTTAAAACCTCTACCGTGATTTTAACTGTCATAATATATGGCAATCATCACTTTATATATTTAGTACTTATTTTATCAATTCATGATTACAGTTATTTCCATTTAAACTAAATCACAGGCTGTAGTTATTAATATTTTCCATAAAAAATCCTTTATTTGTTCACACAAACGGAAACCCGTACTCGATATTTGTTAGTCATTGCCAAGGACCGTCCTAACCATGGCCAAATATTTGTGAGACGTGCCCTCACGTGATGTCACACGTCAAACACGCAATTTCTTAATGGTGGTACCAAGTTATAGGTACAATGGGGAGTGATTGGTGGTTTGGTATTGTTATTAATTTTGATTATGAGAAAGTATGTTTTGTTTAGAATTGTTTCATTTTTCTTACGTGTTCGGGATGTTGCATTTTTGTAGGCTTTTAATAGTTTATTAACTAAATTTTGTGCTCTTGCGTTTGCTTTTGCCTAGCTATAAATCATTTGTAAACTATTTATTTCTTGAATTCAATTATTATCAGTATTATATACTGACCGTATTAATAGCGAATAAACATAATAGGTAGCGTAAGATTTTCTGTAAAATAAAAAATTGTCCCCTTTCAAACGACTAAGTACAACTTTTTACTACCTATTAAATCAATCCAGAACACTATTGGCTTATACTAAAACTGTCAGCCATTATTCATAGCCTGGTCTTCCATCTATTCAATGTTAAAAATGACAAGCCAAGGGTCGCATAAATCATGCTTGCAAATATTTGCTAGTCGCGCCCTCTGACGTTGGCTGTTACGGCAATATCATAATGGGCCCCTTGACATTGCAGTGCGAGAGGTGACTGGGAAATTCCTATGTTATGTGATACTTAGTAGGTAGACATAGACAATAATATTATAGAGTTACGGTTTGGAAAATTTATTAAGTTTTTATTATCGTTAGTGATATGTAGTGATGTAGAGATGTAATTCAAGGCATTGTAAACATACATAAAAGCACTTTCGTTTCAAAGTATTTATTGATTTGTTAGGCAATTCGTGTCATATAAATCTGTTGCTACAAAATAGTGAAATACGATTGAAGGTAGAAGTCGGGGCTTCCTTTAGCATGGACTATGGACTTCTATCTAAATCTTAGTATTGACAGCGTCCCTTTCATCAAAAATATACGACGTATGTATACAATATTCATATTGTCCTTAGAAACGCACATTCCGTACCGAACTTATTCAGACAAAGAATAGGATATGAAAAGGAATTTTACATAACTCCTAAAATATTCCAAATAAGAAGTAAAGACGTGGGACATGTGTCCCTGGATGGGTATAAATATCAATTTATGTTCCCATCGCACTCAGTGCGTATACGTTGAATATTTTATGAAATTAACATGAAATCTTGAGTTTGGAAGTGGAGCATGATATAAAATTAGGTCACGTTTGGACTTAGTTCTCTCTCGATAGTTGTCTGTTCATTGTTATGGAGTTCCGTATGATGAGTATGTGATGTTGATATCACGCAGCTAATATAATAAAATATTAATTAAAATGATACCTACGTCACTCAGATACATCATACAATGTAGCTGTAAAAGAAAATTCATAATTGGCAGTTCAAGACTTTAGTTTAAGAGTTAAAATATTTACAAACTAACGAACAGAGAAAAGCAAACTTTCAAACATTACTCTTCTACGATATTAGTATCTTTAAAATACTTTTCAAAAATTTTTATTTCTTACATCTTTTAAACACTTTTAAACAATTTATCTTCTTATAATTTTTTTTCTAATCTTAGGGGATTTTATTAGAAGCAAGAAATACCTGCCTGTATTTTAATTAAAAAGAGATTTCAGCCGTCGCCTCCTCGATCATAACAGAACAGTTTTTATGAAACGGTTATCGATATTAAAATTTAACGAACATGTCAATCATGGGCTGATAAAAAATTGTTATTTTGATTAATATTTTTGTAATTTATTTGGCGCGTGTCTGAATTAATTTGCCAACTCGTAGATAAAGTCTTTCGGCAAAATATACGGGCAATTATGTATCTATTGGGCTTTTTAATATTTTTTATGATGATCAATAAATTAAAGCTGTGCATATATGTATAGTGCGGTAAAAAATTAAATTAATTGGCACTTAGAAAAAATAGCTCATATGTATTCAGTGTCTCCTTATTACTGTATAATATTATGATGTAAGTCGTTTTTTAAGCCAGGCTTTTGTCTCGGCCTTGCCTATTTATACATCTCAAATCGTATCATAAACCAACCAGGCATTTAATGAGGTACGAGATGTCTATAAGAATTAAAACATACGTTTATCATGCCATTGTAATCCGTTAAAAATTATAAAAAACGTTTTATACAGACAATATTCTTATTCCGTCGTCACTCGTCATCACTTTAAAACGTGACGATACATAGAAGATATTTATTATTTACTCACACAAAACAGTACTACTATTATAATTTTCCCTAACTTTCCCACAAATTAAATTCTCAAAAAATACTCAAATTGCACATGTAACCCAATTTAACGTTAGTGCTGATTACACCCCCACAAATCACCCCCGTAATAACCTGACAACCCCTAATGCTGTGGTCGCAATTAATATCTGCACTAGTTCGTGCCCGCGGCGCCGCTTGCATTATCTACCAAATTGCCGTCGATTTTCATTAAATACTAATAGTTATTTGTTGATTTGGTCGGTTTGTGTGGTGTAAATAAAGCACGTTTAGAAATAATGTTACTGAGCTCCCTTATGTTTAATATTAAGTTTTTTATGCTCTATTACTTCAAAAATAGTAGGTAACACAGGTTAAAATGTTTGTCATAGGTAAATTGAAAAGCCGCTATCCTAATGAATGCAGACAAATTATTAATGCCGTAATAACATTATTAATCATCAATTGAGCCTGTAGAGCAAACTAAAATTATAACCTAACTAGTTTCAGTCTGCGGTTTCACTCGCATGCAAATTCAAATTACAATTTATCTCTAGTTTCAAATAGATTTAATCACCCGTTAATATAGTATCCAATAGTACACCATAAAGTATCAAACATCTATCCAATGCGGATTCAGCGTTTACAAAAGTAGGTACTTACAATGTCGAAATTAATTCAACAATAAAAAAATTAAATCATAAAACATAAATAAAAGGCGTTTAATTGCAATACAACAAACATTTGCTCCCAGCGGTCACATCGTTAAGTGTTCAGCCATCGGCTAATTTCATTATTAAAGCGAAGGCGATACGCGTGCCCGCAACATCCCCTGTGGATACGCTGTTATGTGTGGTATAAGTTATAAGCGGTAGCGATTTTATATAGAGCCACTCAAACTTCATATAAAGTGGTAAAGGAAAATATATTTGTCGAGTCGACTGTTAATAAAACGATGTTGTACATGGTATAAGTTATAAGCGGTAGCGATTTTATGTAGAGGCTCTTATAATGCGCTAGAAAATTATTTAACTTATAACTAAGCAGCGAAAGCAATAGGCGAATGTTTATGAGCGATAGCGGTTTTATGTGTGAAATTTTAGTTTACTGATTCAAAATTTCAACGGTCCGGCGTATATTTGCCACTATGATTTTATTTAACTTTTAATATGTTAACAAGCCTTTTATGCTTGCCAGAGCAGGTGCTAGTCTTCTATGTAACTCCAACAACCGCTGTATTAATGTAATATTTCATATAGGAACATTAGACAAAAAAACATTCCCTATAAATTTTCACCAGCCATCAGTTTACCCCAAACACCACATCACGGTACAGAGGTATGCCTAAACCAAACAAACCCCTTTGTGCTCTTTGTTACCTTGATAGCCGCGTTTAGAAACTCATGCGAGCTTTTCTTTGCACGTAAACAACAATTAGATAAAGGTAGGAAAGTGTAACAAAAGAAAAACAAGATAGTTTAGTGTTAAATAGAAAAATCCTTCTTATTTATAAATTAATTTGGATGAGCATATAGGGCACAGGCTACTACTTCTCGGTACAAAGAGAGAGAAGTGGACTCTTCTTATATTGAAAGTAGCTTTTGTTGTATATTAGTGGCCATATATATTTTGTAGGCAATTTCACAACTTAAATATAAAGGTAGCACATATCAACTATATAACTACCAAATTTCATGATTATCGCTTCAACGGTTTAACCATGAAAGCGTAACATTCAGATGTAAAATTGCTATTATGCAAGCAAAAACATTTTAATAGTAACTCTAGTAATAAAGAAATATTACGCAACTAAAATGGAAAACTCAAAACTTTCATCATACATTTTTTTGCTGACCTTACCTAATCTGTCTCTGTCTTTAATTAACGTAAATATTATACCCCTTTGTAGCTGTCCATTGACATGCAACTTTATGCTGGCCGTGTACCAATAAGTCATTTAGCAGTGTTAATATTTGGGACCGCATCCATCAATTTGCTACCGTCGCATTTCATGGGGGCTTAGATTTGTGTACCGTCAGCAAAAAAGGCCTATTCCTCTCTCTAATGTAATAGATATTTTAAATAAGTTATACTTATTGTTTTGTAGACTTAAACTTGTTTAGAAACATTTGAAAATTTTAAAGGAGAGAAAATCAAAATTTAAAAACCTGAAATATTCTCATACTAATGATTCAGCTTTACTGATGTTATTTATTATTTCATATAAAACTGTTCACGATACTGAAATTATCTCATAAGAGGATTATTCCCGCTTCATGTTATATTTCTGCATACATGTTATAATGCTTGAAAATAATACCTTGTTTATCAACATTTTCAAGCCATTATAATACATTTTAATATATTGAAAAAATATAACCTATATTGTATTGGCCTAAAAATTGTCTGTTCTTTAAAACGGCTGCAAAGGAAACAAAGTTAGGTACTACCGCAGATAATAATAGGTACATAAGTACTAGTAAAAACCTACTAAAATCAACCTAAACAAAAAATGTACTAAAACCTTTTTTGCACACCGTACCCAAAACTTGCCCGCACGAAAAATAGCAAATGAAGCGCAATTAAAACATGACAACTCAGATGGATAGCCGGGAAACGGTTTTTCCGATACATCCCGGAATAAACGAGCCGCGGGAAATTATCCCGGAATCCAGTTATCGTCTCCGGGGACAGTTTTAATACAATTTTTGTAATATTCCTCCAAATGTATATTCGTGTACGGAAAATTGAGTTTACGCGTAAAATTTAAATTGTTACACTATATAATTTACGATAATAATAAGATCAGAGACATGATCAACTTGGGACAATTTTTAACACGACGTTCAATTCAATGTACTTATATCATTAGCTTGAATATTATATTAATGAAAAAAATTTAATAAAGATGAATATATTTAAAGAACACATGAAATGAAAAAGCACTTCAAACCCTTTTTACGTAATTCTCTTAAATTTTAACATCATTAACGTTTCGTCCAAAACCTTTGCTTTTCAAATCAATATTACGATACCTAAAACCTTACTTCCAAATTCAAGAAAACCAATTAAAAATCATTAAAACGTTATTAAAGTGGAAGATAAATATTGGAGAAGTTAAACTTGGGAGATAATTTATATCCACTTTTTCAGGCAATTAACTTTGTTAAGTATAAGGTACAGTTACAAAAGCCCTGCTTTGATCTCATTTCATTTTACTGGGAATTATTTGGGATGATGTGATTGGAAAATCTAAATTACTTTTTTATCAAAAGGATTCTAATTTCTAGCTAACCTTGTGAGTAAAATAAAACCTATTATGTATTAAAATTTCTACTTTAGTAAGTTATTTATAAATGGATTTTGATATTTCGTGAATTTATACTGATTTTGTAAAGCTTAAGAGTTTGTTCAGTTGATCGCTCTAATCTCAGGAACTACGGGTCCGTTTTGAAAAATTATTTAACTGTTAGATTTTTCGTAGAAGGCTATATTTTCGTAGAAAGTTATAACTTAACTTTTATTTGGACTACAAAAACTTAAAACATTCTTTACCATTTTCTCTAACCATTAATTACTGCTAAAAGAAATTAATAGCCAAAGAATGAAAACTCTTTCAGGTCCCAACCCTCTTTTCTTAAAGTCGGTAAAAAGAAGGTACTATAAAGTTCAGTAATGTGTTGTCTCCACAGATTAGAGTCTTACCGCTAAGTCACATAACTTATGCGATCCTGCTTACGGAACCCTAATCCTTAATGGGGCAGCTTTAACTTGATAGGGAATAAAACATATGGGGTATAGTTTGTATGTTTGTTTATTGGAACCCTCTGTTTGGATGGACTTTATGAGATTAGGATATCAATCACGGTGAATGAATTTATCTGAAGTAATTTGTCTTAAAATCTTGAAAAATTAACTTAAAAGGTTATTAAAATTCATAAATGTAATATCTTTAAACAAGTCAATATACTAGATATTTTATTATATTCGAAATCTTGTACGAATGTTACAAAATTCTTGTTCGTTAAAAGTTTAAAACTACACAACCATTTTGGGTTGAAGTTCAATATGCAAATAGACTATCCAATTTTTAAGGTAATTTAAAGCTTACATGGAAGCCATTTTGTTAGTTATTATAAAATACTGGACCATATTTTTACGAGTAACACAAGCACAAAATATAAAAACCAAAAAACTTAAAAATGACCCGCGTATCTAACCTATTAATAATTTATAAGTTTGCTTATTACTAATAAATAAATTAAATTTATTAAATAATAAATAAGATAATGTATAAAGTGCAAAAGCAGCAATTTCCTTGGAATAATTATTTACAACATAACGAAGGAGTATTCACAGCGCGTCCTCGATAAACTAGGAGCGTGATGGGCATTACACTGAGCCCGAAATTGGTGTAGTACGAGAGGCGGCGGCGGATTTGGATTAGGTTTATGATTTTTAAATTTAGATTTATTATTTTTTAAAGCTTTATTTTTGAACAGGTCGCTAATATCGAATTTGTTACTATGCCAGTATACTGCAGATATGTAATTTTCAAATTTTAAATAAGCACTCACATGAATGGTATCAAAAGAAAATCTGCCTTGTTTACAAATCTATTAACTATTTAGGTAATCTAGATTCTATGTTATTTGCAGAATTTTTTTTTGTGTGGTGTCCCTCAATGTTAGCCAATCATAATCAGCCAGTAATTCGGTACCATAACACAACCAGCCAGCAACCAAAAAGAAAAAAAAACAGCTGGCTAAAAAAAAAGATCTCTTAGTCTACCATCGCACACCTCCGTTGGCAGTCGTCACGTAGCCGTGGGGTCAACAATTTTGATATTCCCAATTCCCAGTGACCTCCTGTATTGAAATCCTACGTGATGTCGCTAACGTTATTTCTATAGATTGTTTCCCAAATTGTTTATAAGTGAATTGTTTTCTATTCCCCGAGGATATTTTTATAACCTTTATTACTTACTATATATTGGAGAGATATTTATTTGTTGTTTCTTTGGGATGAATTATTAATGGTTCTTCGATAGCTTTTACTTGTTTCAAATAATGATATCGCTTTTCGTTGTATTATGTACTCGATTGACGATAAAACCATTCCTTTTACATAAAAAGCAAATAATAAAGAATAATTTACTATAATAACTATTTATTACTTTATTTCTAATAAAAGCCACTTTATTACCATTTTTACAAGTCTTCTAAAATTTTACATTTATAGCTTAAACAGAACCATATAAATCTCATCGGAATTCGGTCCATGAAGAGACTATATACTTTAGTATGATTTAACATCTTTTTTTATCTTCTTCGAAATTAAAAGACATCTAAATGCGGTGCTTTTTAATGACTAATACGTGCCTACGGAACCGCCTACTAGGTTATATATAAGGTTGGTGTCACATTACACGTTACAGCGGGTAAAATAATAATATGAATAAATCACGATTAATTTTAATGTATTGTTTAATAATGTTGCGTTATTTTTGTGTTGAGGTCTGAATATCTAATGAGATATGAAAGAAAAATATTTTTACGTGTTACATTCCGAGGCAAATGACGTTTTAAAATTTAACTAAAATACGACTGTTTTAATTTAAATTTAATGTGTATCTTCTGTCTTAATTAAAAGACAAGATTCAAAGTAAACTCTTAGATTATGACATGGCTCTGATACGTAAAATATTGAACTAAATTCGATGAAATTCATAGTTTCACACCACAATAGCACATAGTACATAGATTCCATTGTTCTTCGAACAAAGTAAGATAAAAATAATTTTCAACGCTGTTTCAACGTCAATTACGAGAACACGCGTTTCTGTGCTTAAACCAATTATTTCTTTAACAATACATTTTTCGTTAACAGCCCATTATAGGTGTTAACTATTAATATAACGTGAAAACCTTACAAAATCGTATTTATTTTAAAGTGTCGACTAATTGTCGGTGATTATTGTATATTGTACATATTTATGCTGTAAATAGGTAGAATTGTTAAGAAATAGAGGGAGTGACTTTTAAATTTTTTTTTGTAATATTTCGAACATTTAGCTTATTTTCGCATAGAGACGGATAAATATTAAATCACTTTCAGGGACTTATAAGTGGCATAAGACGTATAAGTCGTGATAGAATGTGTGTTGACAAAATTAATTTCACGCGTACGAAGCTAAGGAAACATTTTACACAGAGAAGACATTTATCGTGCCAAATCTTCAGGCCCAAGCCATTGTTTTTACGTAATATAAAGTATCAAACATTTATACATCCGTCCTCTCAAAATATCCCAATTTATAACAGCAATCTCTAAAATCTCTCACTACAAAGAACGAATAGTTTTTACGTTTTGATACCAATATGGTCGTCGCCGGAACCGCTTTACGACTTCCTGCAAGCGCTGCAGCCGCTTGGTTAATCACATGTTAACATGCTATTGTTTACTCGACACTTTTCATTCGACCTTTACGACTGCTTCTAATTTAATAGCTATTACCAAGACGTGATATGCTTTGGATTTAGTTCGGTTTTTTAAGGAATATCCCTTGTTTTTGTTTGAGAATTTGTTGTCTTTAAATACTAGTTTTGTATGAATTAAAGTTTCAATGTTTTAGTATTAAAAATATGAGTTTAGAACATTTTTGTATTGAAATAGTTTGCTAGATTGAAAGCTAAGTTTTTGAATTACTAATTACAACCCGCAACTCCACACGTCCGAAAACGTAGCCTTTGCTCTCTATTTTAGAATTAAATAATAAAAAGCATAAAACTAATCCTGAAAGTTAAATTTATCAGCTCCATATCGATATCCTCAACAGAACCCATAATTCAAATTAACAGCTCCACATCAATATACGTAAGTTCAAAGTCCAATTTCAGAAGAAATAAACTCAGCTCAAGACCGTCTAGGATTCCTGCCATAGTTAATGTGACATGCAGTAATAAGTACTGGATGACTTTCTATATTTACGACAAGGGGAAATTATTGTCTTTGGCTTTGTACCTACTGTCGGGGTATAATAGATTTATTTTGAATTAAATGTAATTTAGTATGATAATGCTTATAATGAGGTTAGGTTAGCGAATCTTGAGTTAACTTTAAACCAAATTTTGTCTTTTTATTATGTAACTGAAACGATAACGTTATTAATAAAGCTCTATGAAGCGTTACAAAACATTAAAAATGCCGATAAAAACGTGGGAAAGTTCTATAATATAAATTTTATCTATTTCAACAGTCAGTCACACTCAATTTAATATGTAGGTACATTAACATCTTTATCAACGTTAATTTATTATCAAATGTAATAACTATGAGTTATTACAAACACAAACAAAACCACAAACAAATTCATAGTTCGCAAAATGGTTCCCATAAAAAGCAGAATATTTATCCAGCTCTCTATGCAAATGGCTATCGACGCAAGCTAACTGCTGGCGTAGGAAATGAAATTCCGTCGCGGTCAAACCCGACCTGTACTGTTTTATAACTACGCTATTGTGGTACATTATTGACGTGGTAATTAATGGATTTTATGAAGTAAGATGACTGCAACTTATATTAAATAGTTTCAAGCTCATATCGTAAAAAAAAGGTTTCGTTTTAGGTAAAATTTCAAACAAAGTAGGTAGGTAGTTTATGTGTCAAAAATACACATTATTTTTGAAGTGAAACTTCTTTAGGCGTGTTGAGAGCATAATTTCAAGGTGGCTTCACGGTAATACCGTCACGTCATGGAGTAAGGCGACGATTTTCGTATCTTTGAATCTTGCCAAAAAAGTTTCACTTTTGACACGTGTGCTTGGCATAGGTACGCTCTTTTTTGTCAATAGCTTCTCCATTATGGGTTTTTAACACGCTTGTTAACAATAAAATAACATATGTTCCCCATCTCCTACCCCTCATACGAACAAACTAATAAACGAGTGATAAAAATGTTGAAATCATTGGATTAATTACGTATTTCTTAATTGTATCTGACAGTGCCCGTATGCCCTCTAAATCATTTAGGTACAGTAATTACTGACATTAATTACTTCTTCTTAATAAAGTGATATTATCTCTATGCTTCCGTGCGTAATTTGTATAGTTATAGTATTTATTGAGAACTAATACGATAAAAACAAAGATTAAACCCCGATGCATTCAAGATTCAAGTATAATTTTGTTCGCTCAGGACGCCATGTTGAATTTAGTATAACGTGACATAACTAGCGTACAATCTAGATGCTTCTAACCTTACTTCTAACGATATGTCATTCATCAAAATCGGGTACAAATTTGAGAAATTATACGAGAGCAGATGCCGACATATTGATGTACATTGTACTGAAACATAATACTGCATAGTGCATTTGGCTCAGACGAGTAACAATTTTGTGTTTCATCCATTCTATGTGTTTGTTAAGGACAGACAATCACAAATGTCCAATTTCAACTATACAAAAACAACAGTTTTAGATGTATTAACTTAATATGGACACATTATTTAACTAAATAACATTTCCTTCATTCCAGACGTTTCGGCGTAGTCGACAAACGTTTCTGCGTGGAAGGTGGCTCGCGCTGCGGCAAGGGCGAAGGCCTATTCGTGTTCGCGGCGGAGGCCGGAAGGGAGCTGTCAGACCTGCTCAACGCATACAGCCACGAGGCGCAGTCCCGGCTTAGTGTTGCGTCTAGAAGTGGTTCAGGTAAGCTGAAGATTCATTGCAAATGTGTCTACGGAAAAATCTGTAGATATTCAATCTAATTTCATAATTCAAAATATTGTTGTAAATTGCGCTAGGCCTAAGCCAGAGTTATCTTGATGATAGTAATTTATAAAAAACAAAATCACCAATCCTGAAAGATAAAGAGTCGATGCTAAAGTACCTACCTATTTCAACAGAAATAAAATAATGAATAAACACGAGCAAAATGTTAGTTTTATTCAAATTTATTGTATTAGTACGAATGTACAATGGTAAATGTAAAAAATACATATATAATGACGATTCAAAAGTGGCTTCCAGAATAAGTCAAATGAATAATAAATAAATAAATAAATAAATAAATAAATAAATAAATAAAATAAAATGAATGTTTGAGCTTGTAATTGCAATTGCAAACTTACTGCTGCAAATACTTATTTTAAACACTTTTCCAGTTCTAGAAAAGCGTTTCTCAGACACCAGCTCGGTTCTGGACGACTGTTTCCACCAGTCGATGCGATCCGTCTCCCCCGCGTGGGCGCCCGCGAGCCAGACCATGCACTGTCTGTCAGACCTCGACTCCAGTCTGGACAGCGAAGACAAGTTCAGACGGCCAACGTCGCTGCCGAGGTGCTCTAGTTGTATTGGGAAGATTAGTCATTTGACGAGGTAAGGATGGTGGAATTTATCATGGCCATGAAGCCTGTTTTTTGTGATTTGATGATGTTTATATTCTTTAAAAAAATCTCATTTATGAACCATTTGTTTGAATACTATAAAACTTTTACTAAATTTGTGGAATGTCGTTTACGTTTTTAATTTTTATTTTAGACACACGCAGAACATGTATTTTAAATGAAGTAAACAAATAAAGCTTTCCTTTTATTTACTAACTTACTTATAACTTTCACTACAAATTTAACTATAACATTCATAAAACTTCCAGGTCATCAACAATGAACACGCCCGGCTCGCTAATGTCCCCAGTATGGACGATGGAGAACATTCTAGAGAAACGGTCCGATTCAGATCGGGCGTCAATCTATTCCCGTTCAAGTGGCAGTGCCTCAGAGTACTCAGTACCAAGAGGAGCCTGTCTTTTGGACAAAAGTTTTGACTCAAAAAGAGCGAGCCCAGTGGCTTGCTGCACTCCAACCATACCAGTGAAGACGGGAAACACTTGCCAATGCTGGCAGCAGCCGAAGCCGTGCTGCTGCAGGAAGAAGTCGTTCAATGGACCGTACGAGAACTATGATGTGCCAAAGACCCCGATGCCTTTAATACAGGTAAATTTGTAATTAACGTTACTTGACAAAATGAAAGAGAATTTAACTATTAGCGATGAAAATGTTAAGTAAGATAACTTTATAATTATTAACATTAGTTAGAACACTTGTTTGAAAGCATAAAGTTGAAACTATCGAATTTATGATAACCTCCTCCTTTTTTAAGTCTGTTAAAAATATGGCAATTTGTATTGAAATCGTTCCTAAATTCCTGAAAAATTAACGTTTGTTTACTTTTCAGGAACATCCAGCGGACGTGCACGTAGACGCATCAAGTCTATACGATACACCAAAGAAACTAAAATGTCTGATCGGTCAACCGTGCGGTTGCAACCACAACGAAACCAAAAACGATGACAACCAAAACAATATCGAAAGCACATGTGATAATAGCGTTAATGAAAATTCCAATTACATGAACGTAGTTCCCGCGCCCAAGAAACCGCAGATTGACCTTTCCAATTACGCAAACATTGACAGAGCTACATTAGAAGAATTTGAAAGTTCCCTGCGAATTCTGAGAAGCGCTGGTTTCAGTCAGGAAGAATTAGATGCACTGGAAGACATTCCCGAACACGATGATGACATATCAACAGCAACAAACAACACAGTCAACCAAAATGACTGTTGTAACGATCA
Organism: Colias croceus; assembly: GCF_905220415.1. NCBI lineage: Eukaryota > Metazoa > Arthropoda > Insecta > Lepidoptera > Pieridae > Colias > Colias croceus. The sequence goes on along the minus strand of NC_059551.1, from coordinate 9,425,434 downwards.
CCTTAACTACATGCATTTGGAACCAGAGAACAGCTGTTCAAGCAACAGTAAGAACTGTTCAGACAATGTCAGCAGGATCAGCCACGTGTCAGACCCGACACATTCAGAAACAGACACCACAATAAGTACCAGACGATCTAGTTCAGCAGACTTCACAAAAAGACAAGACGACGACTTCCTAAACCCAAGAATATGTTTCACGCCAACAGTGATCAGACGAACCTGTAAAACCGACTGCATCAACGAAGGCATACCAACAAAAAATCCAGAAAACAAAGATTTCAAAGTGCCGGAACCAAAAAGTGAGAACATTCTAGTGGCCCGATTCCGGGATGCGGTCAAAATACGTCGCTCGTCGAGTGTTCCGAGTAAATCGGATAAAAATAGAGATTCGTCGAGTTCAAACGACTCAGGGGTGTCGACGGGGTCTTTGAAACACCACAAGGGTGATTTCAATGAGTTAGAGACGGTCGTAACTAATTCTAAAGCGGGTAAGAAGCACTCAAAGAAGCCGTTTAGAATATCTTTAACTCCGGTGCACACGCCGTTTGTCTCGAGTTCGGACCCTTTGAAGAACTTGACGTTCCAGTTTGAGGAAGTGGCTACGTTAGCGAAGGCTAACTCGTGTGATGTGGACACATTGACAAGGAGGAAAAAGAGGAATGGTAATGGTAAGTTTACAAAAAAAAATGTTATATTCCTTTGCGATTTTCTTATTTATTTATTTAATGTTATTTTTTTCCGAACAACAATACGTATATAAAAAATAAACAATTTGCTATATTTAATTGACAATCAAGTTACATTTTATGGCGGATCCATAACATAACTATCACAAGTGATAACTGCGTTAAAAACAACCGACTTCAAACTTCCACTTGCAACATTTACATATACAGACAAAAATGCTCATAAAATAAAAACTACTGGGCCTATCCGAATAAAAATTTTATGGGACCAATTCGACACCATCCCGCATCGAACAAAAAAAGAATCACGTAAATCGGTTCAGAAACATCGGAGTAATCGGTGTACATACATAAAAAAAAAACATACCGGCCGAATTGATAACCTCCTCCTTTTTGAAGTCGGTTAAAAATAGATAAATATCGCTCTTTAGCTACTGAAACCATGTATGTCAGCAAACCAGTCTTAGATATAAATTTAATGTGTGATTATAGCTCAATTACCTATGTACATAATATAAATGTTCAAATAAGGCACCCATGTTTTCAATCGCTCATTTAATTCATCCTTTCCTAAAAAGCAGTCTTCATTCCAGGCGACACAGACAGCACAGCGCGGCACAGCAACATAACGACCAACACGTCGAGCGGCGCGTCTGACACGTCCGACTACATGGAGTCACTCTCTGTGTCCTCGTACTCGTCGTGTGACGCGCCAGACCGACATGTGACCAGACCACGGTCTGGGAAAGAGTACGCCAGCATCGATAGAGCCCATTTGATGTGCGACATGACGAATTAGAGAGAAAAATTAAATTTAAAAAAAATTGAATTTTTTGTGGTTTTTTTTAAATTTTTTGATGTAAAGATATCGTCATTTTTTAATAAAACAATATCACTAATAAAACTTTTAAACAATCTGCGTTTTGTTACGTTGATTCTTACTTACAAAGAAAAGTACATTAATCATCCGACTACATGGATATAAATAAAATATATTCACAGCTTTTGTCCTATATATCTTCTATCATTACTATTGTTCTCATTATTGAGGATTCTGTATCGAGGCTGGTCCCACTATAATGAAAAAAAAATGTTCAACAATCTAAACAACGAATAGGTAATTTATTAATTAAAGAAATTACATTACATTACGCGACTCAATTACCAAATCGTAATAATATTATGTTTGTATGTGACATATCTGTAACAACAAAATCTTGTACTACGTGTATAGTATGAAAATGTTCCCCAAAGGAACAAAAATTATCTTAGCTTTTATATTCAACGGAGGATAAGGGTTTTAGACTAGTATAATCTATGCTTTTAAACACCTACAACAACGATGAAAGACACGTTATTTTGTATGTTTCGTTATTTATTTGTACAAAATATGTACTTAAATGACAGTTTTTGTAAACAATCTAACCTTCACGCCTTACGTCTTGTAGTCCAAATATATTTTACGTTATTCATTATGTTTACAAGTTTAAGTTACCTGATAAAATGTAATCAAATATAAAACATATATTTTTATATTTTATAACATTATGCAACATTTAACAATTACCTGTTTATCAATGTAAATAAGTCTTAGGATAATTCATATAAATGTACTTATTTTAATATTCGAAATAACAACACTTAGATGCATTGTTCCTATGTACATAATAAATCGAAAATAGTTCAGACGATTTTTAGTTTTCTGTAGGGTGCCAAATATCTTAGCATTAATATTACCCTGTATAATATATTATGTAAAGCATAAAATGTAAATCTACTTTCATTTACTTCACATATACTTTGACAAAAATAACAATAATTGTAAATTGTTGAATCATATTTTTGTCAAGCTTATTTTAAGTTTTAGTGTTATTTTAATCAATTACTTTTAAATTTTAAACATATTTTAAGCGGTTTAATTAGGTACTGAAATTATTTGTGCCTTGTAAGATTTGTTGAGTGTATTCGATTAAATTACTTATGTTACCTTCGTAAATCACTTAATCAACATAATGTACTTATAAAATGCCGATACATAGGATGAGTGTAAAATAAAACTATAGTTTTATATAACTGTATTTATTATTATCTAGATTATGGCAACACCTTTTCATTTATTCTTAAAGTAAATGAAAGGTTGTCAAATATGGCCTGTACGAAAACGGAAAGCAATAGAATAAATTAAAATATTATATTTGGATACATTTTAAACTAACGTGTTTATATAAGAATATCCAGATAGCATTTTTATACGTGACACAAACATAGCTTAAATTATACCTGCCAGTTTTCAGAAATATTCTAATGTTACGCGTTTATTTTGAGAAATAATATTGTACTCTCTAAAATACAGAGGATTATTGTCCGTCCGGCGAAAAATATTTGATTGGCTTTTACAAAGACATTTTAAGATACACAGTACAATTTTATTTGTCAAAATTTTTATATTGAATGATTTATTTCTAGTCATTTGGGATATGGCGGCTCTCAAAATTTTGCATAAATGAAGAACTTAAAGAAAAGTTTAAAAACAGAAAAAAATCCCTTTTTTAACGAATTATCAAGATTATTATTTTGATATCATTGTTATTCTCGTTCTTTTTTTCAGTGTCTTGCTTTTAAGAAATGTAAAAGTAATAAAACATAGGTATTTATAAAGTGATTTTTATTAAAATTGGCCGCCATACATTTGGTTTCGGTATTCACACGGTTTGGTGTCTAACATAAGGTTTGATTATTATATTATTTTCTTAAAACGTTTATGTTGCTACTGTATTAAAGTTTGTAGTGTATATGCAACATAAATATAGTGCATTTCATGAATTTTGTCTTTTATTTTACCTTTAAAAATATTTTGACCACTCTATTCCAAAATACACTTACATATTATAATGCAGGTATATTTTTCTAATATCAAAACTACTGAATCCTATGTTAAATAAATGTCCTTCTCAAATTAAAAAAAGTTGCATTCGAATTCATTCACACCCTGAACACAACCACAAAAATTTCTATACGGCTGCACGACCTATTTATTTATTTATTTATTTATTTATAATTCTTTATTGTGCAAAATATGGTCAAACAATAGTATACAAAAGGAAGTAGTATTATTCATAATTATATAATTCTATTCATAATTTATATAATTTTATACAAGTAAAAGAACTCTATATAAACAGGTTGAAACAGAAAAAACTAGCCTTACAGTATTATTATTAGTGTTACTTACATTATAAAAAAAACAAAGTTTTTACACTTGTCCGAATTTATATTCCACATAATACCTATAGTTTTTACTTACAATTAAAACACGTAAGGATGGAAACCCATAAAGATATACAAAAATGTAAGTAGATAGGCAAACAACATAGGGTGAAACTCCCCTCTTCGTTGAGGGTTAATAATTATCAGATCGGGGCCAAAACATTCTGTGTAATTAAAAGGTCTAAATATACATATTTATGGTTTTATGAATATTGATAGCTAAGCAGTGATATATATAAGTTGTCTTTTTTTTGTAAGGTGTTTCTCAATGTTAGCCAGAAGGGCTTCTACATTTTAACGCGGACGCGGGGGTGAACTGAAGGTTCACCCTGGTAGCGACATGCACAAGGGCGTCCCCCCTTGACGGGGACCACGAACCTCGGCTTGAGCTGTCGCTTGAGTGGAGGAGGCCAGAACTCAGAAGGGCCCTAATCGGACGGGTATAAGTTGTCGAAAATTACATGGGCAATGCCTTTGGCAATGCCTAATAAACTAATAAGGTATGTTATTCTAAACTCTAAAGTATAATTTAATGACATGAATAATTTACATAATTTAGAATGAATGTTTAATGTTATTTAATAATCTAGAATCAGAAGTTATAAAGTAATCCAGAATTAAACACAACACCAAAAATGACTATGTCTACAATTAAATACGATATAGTATTTGTACCACAAATTCGCATTCGTAGTTATCATCTTCGGTAGTATAGTGGTCAGTATCCCCGCCTGTCACGCGGGAGACCGGGGTTCGATTCCCCGCCGGAGAGTACCTTTTGTTTTTCTTTTTTATTTTTATTGCAAAATATTATCCTATTTTTTTATAGTATACTGCTTAAATACAACACGATTTATCTGGAAACATTTTTTTATATATTAATTTTTAAAACGATGAAAACGTTCAAAGTATGTAATAATTTTGTTTGTTCTTAAGTTTATTAGTTAGTAACAATTATTAAAGACGAGAAATAAAAATACCAAATAACCAAATTCTAAACAACAGATTATCTATTCAGACTACGCAGATAGACATCTGTCGTGTACATGGAAAGACGCTCTAATCCGGTCCAGACTCCAACATCCCCGGAGATTTACGAGACCCTTACTGAGTGGACATTTGGGAAATTTAATACAGATTTTATCTTTATAACCTTCCTTGTTGTGAATGTAAATGCCGTGACATTATTGTGTCTGGTTTAATTACAATTTATGTAATTCAAAACGCCTGCTGCTGCCACAATCGATGTTAACATTTTTTGCTATTAATTTTTATAAGGAGTTTACGAATTTTCGCAATCAAAAGTGCTAATGGCACAGACATATTTCTTAATGTATGTCTGTGGCTAATGGCTAATATTTTTTTTTATTTTGCGAAATTGATTTTTAATATTACCTATGCTACTTGGTTGTTCAATATCCTGAATCAAAATATTATCTACAAATGTGTTAAATTATCGGTTCATTACCTTCGCCCAAAAAATATAAAAAATGCTGTTTATCTTGAATTCGATACATTATGCCTCGTTTCCAATGTACTTTCGAACATGTGAAAGCTTTAAAGATAAGGTTTGCGTCTTTCTGTGGGGGTTGGAATGATAGGACGCATTAAGAAAATTGGCGTCACCTGCATTTATATTATAAAGATAAGTACCTATATCATTCGATTCTTTTAAACATTGCGCCAATAATATTACATTATATGTATAACAAAGTGTAAGACAAAATATAATATAACTAAAAAAATTACAAAGCTCTTGCAGGTATGTATTTAGGTGCAAACACTGTGAGAAGACATTTTTTAAGCTATTGCATAGCTTCTATCGCGGGCTTTGAACGCGGGGACCGAATCGAGAAATTCCGTAACGAAAAAACCTCACGCTCCCTACTCCGACGGGCGGAGGTGCGGCTTGAAGGCATAGCATGCAATAGCTTTACCGCGGCAGTTCCCAAGTGCCACACGTTTTTTTTATTATATAACTGTATAACTAGTTAGGTAGGTATTTTATTATTAAAAATAATATATTCAATATTCATGTCGTGTTACATTCAAGAAAGCAATTCTAAATAAACAGTAGACAGTTAGCTGTTGATAATATTATGCAATATCATGGACCCAATAAATATTTGTACATGGCAATACTGAAATATTTTGCAACAACTAACTATGTATATTATCTATTTATACTATATAGGTACATAAATAATTTTAAAATATGAAAAATGTATTTAATTATTCCACTATTATAAAAATATGTATAAAAACGTCATCTAGATACATCTAGACAGTTTTCATTTATTTTTTGTCAAATTACTCATAAAACTTACTTATTTGTTTGCCAAGAAAATACATTTCTAAAAATTAACTCCTTTTTGTTAAGAACTAAATTACGGTCTACATTTTTTACCTACGCTGATTACTGATAAGCGTTAACATAAATAATTTTAAATTTTCAATTACTTTTTCATGTTATGTCTTGATATGCATAGACAGTAATTAATCATAGTTTTTAAACAAATACTAGTAAAATGTAATAATATAATGATCATTGTTTGATTAGAGTTGAACCAACCATTTTAATATACCTAACATCTAGGTACTATATTAATTAAGAAAATATAAAATTACATATTTGTGCCTGAAACCAATTTCTAGTGTGAGTTTACTAAAAAAGATATGATTGAAACATGTACCTATAGGAATCTTTTTTCACTTTTTCTAACCATATCTTTCATCCCCCATATAGGTAGGTATTATAGTCTTTCCGTAACACGTCCCTATTTTTTTTTTATTTCCAGACGGGTGAGAAGGCCAGTTGCGGGCCCGCGGGGGACCGGGGACTCCATCAAAACATAAAAGATTAATTTGTTAATTTAAAAAAGCGTGTTTGCCGAGCACGCGTGTCAGAAGTGTTGTGACTTCTTCGGCAACATTCAAAGATACCAAAATCGTTGCCTACTGACGTGACGGTATTGCCATTTGCCATGAGTTGACTTTGCTCTCAACGCGCCTAAAGGATTTTTTTTTATGCTATAAAGGATAAAGGAATTTCACTTCAAAAAGCTAATATTTAATTAGTGGTCCACATAGGCTGTGGACCTAGCCCACGGTGGGTGGAAGGATTATTTTTATTAGACTACTTTTTATGTGTAACATTTTTCATTCCACTGTGAAATTCCGGGCGTAGCTGAAGACGAAAAATTTAGTAGTATCATAGATTAGATACTATAGGTAGTATGTTACAATATGTAGGAAGGAAGTACCTAACTGTAAGAATATTAATTAGTAAGGTAGTACGAATGAGGTCAAGGGTTTATCATGTTAACTTTCACAAGAATAAACGAATAATGTTCTGAACCCAAACTGTACATTCCCGACACACGCTTGACTGTTTTTTGCGACACAATGTATGACGCGGTTCTGATCAAATATCGGGCTGGTGATTATAAACAACCAAACGAATATATACCATGGTTCAAGCGGGATTTCGCAAAAATATTCCACAATGGCAAGCTACAGTTTATTCCTTTTCGTATTATTTGCTACTATATTTGGTGAGTACTGTTAATATTTAGTAGAACTTTTAATACATCGAAATCCTCTTTTTCCATTTTTAGTATTTTTATTTATTTATCATTGTTTTTGAGCTAATTGTTAAAATACTTATGTTAAATGATAACTACTTGGTAGGTAATAATAAAAAGTTACCATCAAAGACTTTAATCCAATGTTTTATAGATTTTAACTCGTCAGAATCTTCATGGCATACATTCTGTTAATTTTCGGCTTTGAAAACATATGAGTAGAGCGTCTTTACAGTTTTTTAATGCTTTTTATAACCAAATTTTTAATTACAGTCTGCAGAAGTACACCAAGCGGGATGGAATACGAAATGTCCTGTGGTCCAGACCAGATATTCGAATCCTGCCAGCCTTGCGAAAAGACATGTTCCAGTCCTACAAATTGCACTGGTGAATGTATAACCGGCTGTTTCTGTAAGGAAGACCTTTTCAGGGCACCAGATGGGACCTGTGTTAAGTTAGAAGACTGCCCCGCGGGTTAGTTCGTAGATTTCATAGGTTCTTCTAGATCTTTCTTTTTGTAGAGTATTCTTATTTTTCCACTATTGTATTTAACTATGTAGTTTCTTTCATTGTATAGATGTTTAGATCCTATCTTGGTAAAGCGTTTCCATAAAAGTTTTGCCGTAGGTAGGGTCATTGCGCCTGTTCGCGTCCACCTGCCTATTCGCGTCCATTTTGCGGACATCTTTTAGAAAATTCACGAAAATAAGTATACTTTAAGTAAAATTGTAATAAGAAAAATTTCCGATAATACCTCAATGTATAAGAGACATGCACACATATTCAAAATATGCCTGCAGACCGCCTATCCTATTTAAAAAAAATAGTTAATTTTGGCTATTAAATGAGAGAGCTAAAACGCGCGGGATTTTGAAAAAAAAATAGTGCGCAGCGTCGCGTTTGACGGTAAGTATCTTATTGTTAAATGTGAATTTTTGAATATGTAACTGTTTCTTTACTTTGCTAACAAAACATGGAATAGTATGGATTATAAATCAGCTTATTTCTTTTACAATTAATAGCTAAAATAAGGTGGACGCGAATTACTACACCGAATTTGTACAACTTCCATTTTGCGTCCACGGTGGGCGCAAACTATACCTATAGTGCATAACAATAGAACATATTGCGTCCACATTATTTTTCATTACGTAGCAATGAATTGTTTGTTAAAATATGTAATTTAAAATAGATTGTAAATTTTTGACTAAGACCACAAGTTGATAATTTAAATTTTCATTAAAATTAGCAAATTTTGATGCTATTTTTTCATTTTAAAAGGGGTATTCTTTGAATGAGACTTGATCATCAATTTGATATCCGTCCGTCAGTATGTCCGTCTGCCGGTCTTTCTTTCTGTCAAGACCCTTTTTCTCAGTAACGCGTGGAGGTAAAAAGCTGAAATTTATATTGAATACTCAAATCTACGGTCCCTTGAAGCAGTGAAAAAATCAAACTTATAAGCCAAAGAATTCAAAAGATACAGCCGTTTATGCTGCAAATTTTCGCAAATTTCGTCATTCGCAAGGGAATCAAAACCTACAGGGTACTTTTACGTGAATACAGACACTTGAAGTTTGGTACGAAGCAACGTCTTATAGCACAAATAAGGGAAACATTGAAAAAATAATCATTTACAGTTAAAACATACGAAAAAAAACAGGTTAATACGGAAGCCTCGATGTGCAAGTCCCACTCGCATTTGGCCGGTTTTTATTAAATAGCTATATTCGTAAATAAATAATTCATTAAAATCTAATTTTTATTTGCATTTATCTGATAAAATATCACCCAAAACACTCTTAATTCCTTTTCTAAGCTGGTGGACGCGAACTGGTCCACGGGTGGACGCAAACTGGAATTTTTGGACGCGAACTGGGTAAAACGCCTAATTCTGCTATTTGTCTAGATAAATAAAAACCACATGATATTTCCAACACAATCGAAAGTAAATCTTAAAATAGACTATGTAATGAACACGTTACATAAATTTTGCGTTGAAATTTGTTCTGGAACATTTTTATTTTCTCCTTCAAACTTTCCAACTGCACTAAGTGGACGCGAACAGGCGCAATTACCCTAGGTAATTCAAGTTAGGTTATTCTCATTTTTTTTGTTTAAATTATGCATAGTTAGTTAAGTATTTTTTTATATTAAAAAAAATAATTGATATCCTAGTTACTACATGTGTCGCTGTATTAATAGCGATAAGACCACCTTTTTGTACGTATTTGTTTTGTCTGTGTTTTTGTTATTATCTTGTTACTGGTGAAAATAAAGTGTTCATTCATTCATTCATTCATTCATTAAGTAGCTATTAATTATTACCTAATTGAAATAAAAAAAAAACACTTTCATAATATGCGTAACTTATTTTTTCTTGCTTTGACTTTTCAAGTTTGAAGCAGAGGCACCAGGCGACTATAGCGGAAATTTTGGGCCAATTAGTTATGATCTCTTTTGTTCAGAAATAAAATATTTAAAATAAGCTTTCTTTTTTTCTTCCCTTCTTCCTAATTAATCATCGTTCCTTCAAACTTAAAAACTTAAAAGTTTTATTTTGATTTTAATAGTTTTTTTTTATCATATTACAATAAGTTATTACAATTATTACAATAATTAACTTATATATTTATTTAAACAACTCGTACTCAGTACCTCTATAATAGTCTATGCTATATTGCGTATACATATACTTACATATTGCGTTTGTGTGGAAAATTTTGGATAATTGATCAATAATAATTATTGTCATTTAAATTGAATTTTTTTCAGTCGAAATTAAATATAATGGTGTCATGCGTGCTTATAACTACTTAGGTCTTTTATCAGCATTAAAAAAACAATATCATGCTCATTGTATTTTATTAAAAAAATAATAATACGAATAATAATTGTGGATGCTACCTTAGGATGCTACCTATACGTTTCTGCAAAATATAATATTAAATTCCGTTCTAAAAGTCGCTCATAGATAGGGAGGCGAGGTAGCTAAATGGCGTAATTAAACGGCGCCGTCGAGACTTATCAAAATCGAAAGAGAAAATAATTTCGAAAAGAAAAGCTTCTATGGTAAAAACCATTTTAGCGGTGGGTTTGGCGTGTACGGATTTTCAAAAATGTAAAAAAAAATAGTTACTTGGGCATTCTCGAGCGCGTCAGATATTCATACTACGTATGCCCCAAGTGCCTCTGATAACAACGGTATACTAATCTGCCGGTTTGCGTGGTGGGGCTAGGCATATTAATTCATCAAAAATGGACAAAAAAAAATTTACTCGAGCGCGTCAGATTTTCGGAAGGGGTGTTAAGTAGGCCCCAAGGAAGCTCCCCTTAAAAAAACTGACGATTTCGGCGTGACGATAAGTTACGATGAATTTTTGAAAATGCAGAAAAAAAAGTCCTTTTGAAATACTCGAGCGCGTCAGATTTTCATAGTGGAGGTTTATCTCGGTCTCCTGAAAGCATATTTTCTTAATCTGACAAAAATGTTGGTGGGTTCTCTTAATCTGACCGAAAAAGGTTTGAGAGTTTCTTTTTTTTAATCATCGTTATTTCATATCAATTTTTCTTAACACCCTCAGTTTTCGAGATATACTCAAAAAACCGGGAGTTTGAGTTTTTATGATGCTTCAAGTCAAAAAGTTTTAACTTTGGACAAAAATGTAACGAGACCTTTTTTGTGTAAAATAAAATTACCTTTTTTGTTTATTCAAACTTTTTTTTTTTGTAAAATGTATCGTTCGCGACTTATATACTGCAACGCGTTTTTCGGAAGACGAAATGGCTCCTCCAGACTTCCGGTCACGCGGAAACCGGCAGATTTTGTATTTTTAGTAAGTTTTAGATTATATTCTTCGAAATAAAAATAAAAACAATCGCGCTCGAGAATGCCGGATTAACGTTTTTTTTTTTCAAGTTCGCGACCCTATAACTTGGCGGCGTCAAGGACTTATCGTCAGATTAGTTAAATTTAGTCTTAAAACACTAAAATCAACCCCCAATATCTTAATCTGACGCGCTCGAGTATTTCAGACTATCGATTTTTTTTTACTAATCTGATCGTCTATCCTGGGCGCGCGTCACTACTTAAAGAGCTAAATAGTTAACAAGGTTGTTCTATTACGTCTAAGGTATCTCTCATATCTTAAACTGCCACGCTCGAGTATTGCAGAAAATTCCCCTCTTCGCCTCCCTATCTACCAAGTTGCCGACCGATATATTATTTAATCCAGAAAATTTTACAGCTGAAGTAACTCTAAGCGAAGCAAACGAGCCGTCCATAGAAGAGTGTCAATCTGACGAAGTATACGTGGGCTGTGGGTGGTGTGAGCGAACATGTTCAGACCCCAGTCCCACGTGCCCATCATACTTGTGCACCCGGGGCTGTCTGTGCAGACCGCCACTGCTGCGACATTATAGCGGGCACTGCGTGGAGGCTAAGGATTGCTTGCCACGTGGGTATCTCGTATCATATAATATTTGTAGATTTTTTGCACATAACAAACAGACAGTCATACATTTTTTCATCTCAAACTTCATAAAAAAGGATCAATTGGAGCTTTTGGAACTTGCAAGATTGAGAAAGAGAATTATTTATTGATATTCATGAAAAAAACCCCCATACTTGTAGTATATTAGTCTGTGCCCATACTATAGGCACAGACTAATAATAATATACTACGTCTATAGGTGATAAAGTATTCTATTCACATTAATTTAAAACGATATGGTCGATATGCCTTTTTTATGTTACAGGAAAATGTACAAAACCTAATGAGAAGTATACAATATGTAGGTACGGCTGTGAGCCGCGCTGTAAAGAACACTTTTGTATTCGCCCGCGTCGCTGTCTGCTTGGCTGTCATTGCAAGCTTGGTTTGCTTAGGGATCAAAATGGAAACTGTGTTACTTATGAAAATTGTAATCTAACTACTACCACCGTACCATCATTGAATGTCTAGAAATTAATTGCAATACAGAAATTATTTATATACTTAATATTTAAAATAATAAGTAAAAAATATCGAATTTATTTGTATCGTTATTTATAACATAATAAGTAATAACTAGACATCGGATTATATGCACTAACAAAATGCCAAAATATGCATGCAAATATGCGCTAAAAAAGGCCGAAATATGCACTAAAAACGACTGATATGCCTAAAATATGCACATATAAATCAAAAAAACCTTTATTATTTTTATATATTTAAATCAAAGATTGTACAAAAACATTGAAATTTTCTTGAAATTGAGTATATAGTTTTTGTGCCAATATACAATTAAGCATTTTTACCAAATTTTCGAGCACAAATTTGTGACGTTTGTCACCCGCGAGCCCAGTGTTGCCACCTTAGACCTTTCCGGGCTAAATCTAGCCCTTTTTTGGAATTCAACCCGTGTTTTACGTTTTTAGCCCCAAAAGGGTAATCTGGCCCTATTTTGAATGGCTCAAAATTTACTTAAAATGTAGCCCAGTTTGTAATTTTTTGCCATTTTACCATGCCAAAATAGGGTTTGTTTACTCGCTGAGCGTTCTGATTGGCTAATAAAGGTTAGTCGACCAATCAAAACTCCCGCTACTTAACGATTTATGCACGAAATATGCACGATTGGGGAAAAAGGCTAAAATATGCACTAACGCCGTAATTAGAGAGTTTTATGCATTTGCATATGCAAATATGCAAATGCATATAATCCGATGTCTAGTATAGGTCTACCAGAATCTGATGGCATATTTATATTTAAGAAATAAAAGATTTTCATGTGGCAACTTATTTGACAACTATCAAATTGGTTGTCAAATTATTTGTCTTTTTTGCAATTGATGAATAATTTTTAGGATTTTGCCTAAAAATTCTTCGAAAATGTCGAAAAAACCGCTGCGATCACAAGCAAGAGGTGTTGTTTATAATGTGTATAGAAAAACATTCGATGAAGAAGGGTCAAACACATCACAATTTTCAATTTTGAAGATTTTATTGGTAAATTGGACTTACCCGTTTTGATACTTTAAATTAAAAAAGATTATAAGTAATATTTAGGTAACTATAATATTATTGTTTGTTGATTAGAATATAATTTTATGAAACTTATTAAAGGAGTATCCAATACGGCTATTCGTCAAGTCCAAGCTGTCCAAGTCAATTTTTTTATGTGTGTATAAGTTAATGCTTTCGAAAATAAACATAGTTTTATTTTATTTTTATTTTATTTTATTAAAAATTATAAGCAGTTTTGATATACATTAACATTATATCGATATTTTCACATGGCATACTGGTAATGAATATACAAATATAGGTATGTGTAAATAATAATATGTATTACCTGTATAAAAGTAATATGTATAATTGTATATTATACATGTAAGTATGTACCTATATAATATTAAGCGGATATCTCATTATTAAGTACAGTATTGTCCACTTATGTAATGTGACTAATGATATTGAGGACAAAATAAAAAATAAGCAGTATCAAGATCGTTCAGTCCATTTTCCCCAGGGTTGCACACTCAAAATTTTGATTTCCCTAATTGCCATCAGATTCTGGTTTACCTATAATAACTCTACTTAATACTAGGCTTTCATCACCCTTTCTTATTTTTTAAATATCTAAAAGACTAGTACGTATACCTGAAAAAATAAACTTTTTTTTTTGTTGCGGTTGTCAAATTGTTACTTGCTCTGTGGTAGAATTTCCAAACGTCATGAAGTCTTGAAGATTTGATTGTTTACGATTGTGTTCATTAATAAAACTTTCCTTGTGTGGACTATAAAAAGTTATTTTTGCACATGAAATGATAAAGACAAACAAATAGGTAATGAGTGAAAAACTAAAAGAACTTCGTGAGAGATCACAGAAGCGAAAGAAACTGCTTGCACAAACGGTTAGTTCTAACCTATAATGTTTTGTGAGCTTTATCCGACGCGTTTGTTTATTTACGGCTTACACTAGTTCTAAACTTGTATTGTATTGTTTTTTTAGCTTGGTGTATCCAGTGTGAGTGAACTGAGACATGCATTGGGCGCAAGTTTAGACGTATTGCCGAAGAAACAGGCGGTATCCGGTTTCAGTGCTGATGGAAATGAGAAACCGAGTCCCAAGGAACAGGACAGTTTGGTGTATACTGATTCGTCTACGTTCTTAAAGGTGGGTAATAGTTATAAATTAATTTTCAATGTAGATTTTGCATTTATACTTTTATATTGAATTATAGTGTTGCTGCTAGGCTGCCAGTTTTTTCCTCTTATTCTATGAGTCAATGCTGTGTTTATAATCAATATCATCAAAATGATTTAAATGTTATTAGGTTTATACATACATTTTTAATTATTATTTTATACCTTTTATAAAATGGAAAGGAAATGCAGTCATATTTTGATAAGTATGAAATCACTGTTACAATTCAATGCAGATTGCAGTTAATAGCAAATACCTAATGTGAATTCAAACTGCTAAAATAATTTCTTATAAATCAGGGAACACAATCGTCAAACCCTCACAATGACTACTGCCAGCACTTTGTGGACACTGGACAAAGGCCACAAAACTTCATACGAGACGTGGGTCTTGCGGACAGGTTTGAGGAGTACCCTAAACTGCGGGAGCTGATCAAGTTGAAGGATGAGCTGATCGCTCGTACTGCCGCACCGCCCATGTATCTTAAGTGTGATCTCAAGGTGAAAAGTTTGGTCGTTATAGTAATCAGTATATTTCACATGCTCATCTATAATATAAAAATGAATCCCAAAATGTGTTGGTAAGCGCATAACTTGAGAACGGCTTAACCAATTTCGTTAATTCTTTTTTTATAATATTCCTTGAAGTTCGAGGATGGTTCTTATGTAGAGAAAACGTGAATATGTACACAAATATTGAAATTGCCCTACAACTATAAAACATCCTTTCATATCTTATAATAATTTGTTTTAAAAGATCTCCATGTATTATTTTATATCAAAAAAACACTGAAACATTATATTTATTTCACAAACTTTAAAACCTAATTGAAACATTTGCAGACATTTGATCTCAAGACGATGGGTGTGAAGTTTGACGTGATTCTCGTGGAGCCGCCGCTCGGTGCAGGCTGGAGGTGGAAGGATGTACTGGATCTGGAGCTGCATCACATTGCGCAGCCAAGGTCGTTTGTGTTCCTGTGGTGTGGGAGCTCGGAAGGTGAGGAAAAATGTTTGAAATAGTAATTGGTAGTTTTGTTTAAAATTACGAAAGGTTTGGCAAGTTTGGTAAGTGTTAAATGAATAATATGTTGTCTTTACTTTCAGTTTATAGTTAACTTGTTATTTAGTCGAAAAAATATATAAAAAGACACTTCTACTTGTTGTATATAATTTAAAGAAAAATTAACTTGTTATGTACTATTAATATATTCAATATTAAAATAGAATTTCTCAGTTATTTTAGTTAGCCAGTGTACATTTTAACTCTTTTCTTTTACAGGTTTAGACATGGGGCGTGAATGTTTAAAGAAGTGGGGCTTCAGACGGTGTGAAGATATCTGCTGGATCAAAACAAACATAAAAAATCCAGGCCATTCTAAGAATTTAGAACACAATGCAGTGTTTCAAAGAACTAAAGAGCATTGTTTGATGGGTCAGTATTTACATTCAGATTTTAGTGGTGTGAATGAAACAAACTTGTATATTTTGAGATATATACTAAATATAAAGTTTTTAAACCATTACTTTGTAAGCATTAAACAATTACTTTGTAATTCTAATTTATTAATTTAAACTTTGTGTCCTTTACTTTGCTAGTGGAACAATTACTATAACTTTTATTAATAAACTATAAATATTTATTAGATCATATAAATATATATTTTTTGTTTTCCAGGAATAAAGGGAACAGTGCGGAGGTCAGTAGACGGTGACTTCATTCATGCAAATGTAGATATTGACTTGATCATCTCAGAGGACCCAGAGTTTGGAAGCACAGAGAAGCCAATTGAAATATTTCACATTATGGAACACTTCTGCTTGGGGAGGAGACGGTAATTTTCTTTTAATAGTCAAAGATACAAAATAATGTTGATTTAACATGTTCATACAAGCACAAAAATGTGGTGAAATCGTTTTATTCTGTAATTTAATTTTTAGTAATACTTACTTGAATCAGAAATATCTAGTATATACGTAAGATGTAACTTTTAACATGTGTTTGTGTGTAGTAAATTGTAGTGTCTACCTTTGTGTCAATATACTACATCAATAATTATGTTTTTCACGGTTTCAACTGTTTTTTGAGGTAAAAATTAGAAAGTACTCTTGACTAGTTTCATACATAAAATTTTGTGTTCGATTCCAGAGTGCACCTATTCGGCCGCGACTCGACGATCCGTCCGGGCTGGGTGACCATGGGCCACGAGCTGACCAACTCGAACTTCAACGCGGAGCTGTACGCGGGCAACTTCGCGGAGGGGCGCGAGACCACGGGCTGCACCGAGCGCATCGAGGCGCTGCGCCCCAAGAGCCCGCCCGCGGGCGGCAAGGGCGCGCGCCCCAGACCTAGGGCTGCGTTTAGGGCGCGGCCGCGGCTGCCCCGGTAGGATAACAGCGCCCTCGCACACGTTTGGCGCCCTAGATGCCTCCTAACTGCGTTCCTGTTGCATACATTTGGCGCCCTAGATGAACACATTTGGCGCCCTAGATGCATACATTTGGCGCCCTAGGTGCAGCATTTGGCGCCCTAGCTGCAGTCACAGTATTCAAATGCAGCTACGCCTGACGCCCTAGACGCAACGACCGGTAGCACTAGCTACATTGACATCTGGCACCATAGCTGCGCTGTCGTCCCGTCTATAGCTCCACACAAGCTCTGCGGCATACATTGCTGTTTACCCTCACCTCACCTTCTGAAGCACGGACAACATCAACACTATCACACATACACATCTATAATGTTCTAAGAAAACACTGACAATGTAACAAATGATGTAAAAAGTTACATAATGCAGATGTAAAAATTGGCAATCACTACGAGTTGAAAATGGAAAAATATGATGGCGCCGATGTCTATAACATCCCATAAATATTGTTACTCGTGATATCGTAATACATGAAGTTTTATAAAATTAATTGAATTGTATTCCATATCGTTAATTTTAAGCAAAAATTAATATTAAAATATTGTTTTTCAATTGAACCAATATATTATCTATGTGCAAATTGTTCGGATGTTACGTTGTATATGTAAGGTTACTGCAATTTACATAATGTACTGATATAATGATAATGAAATAAATTACTTTGATTTTATATTCGTTGTTTTATTTATACATCAAGTATACAACACCTATTTTTTAAGATATTTAAGACTCAGTGCAAGCGCAAATTTTTTAGTAGCCCTATTGCATCGCCATAGTACCTACGTAGATTAATATTTAGGACAAATTTAAAAAGTAATTTTGAAGAATATAACATAGCGGTAAAGCGAGGAAAAAAAACAAAGTTATTTTTATTTAATACTTTTGAGTGTATCATGAATCTAACCGCAAACGAGCCCCAACTCGATAAAGTCCATTAATTACTGAGTTCCTATGACCACCATGATAATTTTCCATCGCTATTCAATTTATTCAAAATTTCAGCTCAATCGGTAACCGAGAAGTGAATCAAAGTTACTTGCTGGATCTAGATCAGACAAAAATAATCACAAAATAAAAACTAGTGGGCCTATCCAAATCAAATTTTTATCGGACCAATTCGAAACTATTCCGCATCAATCAAAATAAGAAAATCGTAAATCGGTTCAGAAACCTCGACGTATACGGTGTACATACCTACATAAAAAAATATACATCCTTCCTCCTTTTTTGAAGTCTGTTAAAAACATCATAGTCTAAAATAAATATGTAGGCCCTGCGCAGACGACAGACTATCCGTGACGCACTTTTTAGTCTGTGAAAATAGAACCTATGCAATTATATGCAGTAACGCACACGACGCGCAAAAAGTCCGGCGCACAAAAAATCCGTGTCATTCGGGCAGACCGCACCGCGCCGCGGCGCGCCGCTCCGCACATAACGCACTCCGTGTGTGAAAAAAATTGAACGTTTGCTTCAACGCGCACTAACGCAGACGGCGCACACGGCACACTTTAGTCGGCAATCTGCATTTGCTAGGGATGGACGTAACGCACGCGATCTATTATGATGGCGCCAGAGATCTATTATCTAGACCAGTGCACCTCCTCGTTGTTTTTTCTGAATGTGTCAAAGCAGGTCACAAAATAAATAGCAACTCATCAAATGTAGTAACAGACATTTTATAAAATTTGAAAAAAATTGCCATATGTTGTTTCAGAATTGAATGTTTAGTATGGAACTGTCCCTTCAGTAATCTTTCCGAAAGTATAGGATGTACCCAAAATTCTCTATTTCTTCTTCTTTTTCTGTACTTCATGTACAAAATAATACTTCGTGATCTCTGCACGATTTCGATAGCGTCTACGTCCCTACAGATCTGCCGACAAAATGATGGAAGATGTGCGTCGTGTGCCTTGAGTCTGTGAAAAATCCGCGACCGACTTTTTGCGCGCCATGCAGACTTTTTGTGCGCCGCAGACTCGATCGCACAAAAAGTGTGCCGTCTGCGCAGGGCCTAATCTTTCTTTCACGTTGCAACGGAGGGTTTTATGGTATGATTTCTGACTAGGAGGCTAGAGATAGAGGGCCATTCTTGAACACATTAAAACATCTCATTCTTATAAAATTCTTAGATGACGTTAACTTACTGTTAATTTCTTTTGAATGGTGGTAAAAGTTATAAAGAACTCAGTTGAACCTGCTAATCTAAGGGACAACGGATCTGCGGGCCACGGTATATAATATGCAGCTGTACTTACTACCTATGCGATTTAACTAAAAATATATTTTTTGTATTTAAAAAATACATAGTGGAAAGGAATTAAGTCACACACTTGGGTTCGATATAACTCATAAATAAAACACTTCATTATATACATCAATATATTTTATTTTACATAGGTTGTCTTTAAATCAACTCGACTATTCTGAAGTTCATCAAAATATAAAAAAGACAAAACAAAAAATATGATATATGAGATCTTTTACTTACTAAGATAAGAAAAATTTACATATTCTTTTATTATTTTAATTATTGTGGAACTAAGAACTTCTTACGATTCATAAAAAATTAAACGTCGCCGAGTGAGCGTCGCCCGTGCGTTAGACCGCTAGAAATATTATGTAAACAGTTAAGAAACGCTAACTTTAAAAGTTTACAAAAGTATACAAGCCAATATTGTCAGAGGAGACAGTCCTTACCAACTAGTGAAATCAATTTGCTGAAAACGTTGTTGCGTTTAGATAACTCGTTTCTTACTTTAATCTTTAAAAACACGCCAAAAACTATTGAAAATCGTTTAAAAATGTGCGCCGGCGACGCTCACTCTGCGAACTATGTATCCAATTGACACTCCACTGATTCTACAGTAACACGGCCCATTGTCAAGTCTTATATTACATAATTCATTTTGTTATCATTATACAAGGCATATTCTTTCATTCAGTGACGCGATCGCCAGCCGTTGCGCGGTTCAAACCAAAATTAAGACGCGTACATATCAGGCCCTTCGTTTGACGGGAGCATTTCAAAGCTTTAGATAGTGAAGCAGTTGTTTGACACTACATTATTAGCAAACATGTCCAAATGTCGCATTAAACAACCGACAATGCTTTTTGTTGGAATAGAAATACTTCGCCAAAAGCCGAGACGCAAACACAACAAACACAAATGAGTGCACACGCAAGGAGCCGCGATCGCGTCCACTGCGACACCCTTCTAGTACAATCGTCATAAGATCACATTTTTCTTATAAGGCAAACAACAATCTTTAAAGCTAAACCTTTGATGAAGGAAGAGGGGGAAGGAGCGAACCAAATTTAAGTGGAATGGGGATTCAACTAAAGGTGGCCGTAAAAAAACTCATACAGAAATAACCTTAGTACGAATCAAACTTAAAACACCTAAATTTGTACTTGATAAACGCGTAAAAATACGGACGCCAAATAGATTCAAATTCGCTGATTTTTTTTTATATAAAAAAAATTATTCGACAAATCACTCCGGCGCGATGTAATTTGGATTTAATCTATATTTACAAATGATTCGAAAACAAAATGGCGCGCGGGTTCGTGTGAAAAGCGTTTTAAAAATTAAATTAAAAACTAATTAATCAGAAATATTGTTACAAATTCAAACCTAAAAAATATTTTTTTTCATACTGGAAGCATTCGTGAATGGGACAGCACGAGCCCAAACAATCTTAATATATCTTATCCCGAAGGAGCGAACGATTTCTTTACCTTTTTCTTACAATTTTTGTGATGATAATACTAAGCAATATAAATCAATTTATAATTTTTCAAAGTACGTGAGTCGTTCGCCCCTATAACATAGCAACACTGCAATCCATGTTCAGATGATTCTATGACGTTCCTAACCTACCTACCTTACGCCTAACTTACCGCTAACACTCCATAGAGCCGACTCTTAAGCATACCAACATACAAATTTTAACTCCGCGTCCGAACATCAAATTTAGAACATTCTTCCGAACCTAAAATAACCTATAAAATAAAACACAAACACAATAGGTTACTTTTAAGGCATACACGTTATCAAACCCGGATAGATCCATCTCACGCAATCCTAAACGTCATAGAAACAAGAACGGCTACACGCATGGGCCTGCCATTTTCCAAAATTGCAACTCCACTTGCAGTTGTGCGATCGCTATCTCTGTCGCACCCGCACTATCACGTGCGACAGATGTATTCACGCCTTCGAGTGAACCGGACGTCGGGTGCATTATGCATGTCTAAAGATATATTTTTTCATAATACAATGTGCCACTACAGATACCGAAAACGAGTAGGCAAGATTTTATATAATTTTGTA